>NW_010307048.1:0-54960 GCF_000700745.2 Antrostomus carolinensis | reverse complement strand
GGAAGATGATGGAGAGGGGCTTGGCAAGCTCCTCTGCCAGCTCCCTCATTACCCTAAGATGGATCCCATCTGGTCCCATAGACTAGTGAGGATTCAGTTGACTCAGTAAGTCCCTAACTATTTCTTCCTGGAATACAAGGGGGCTATTTGGTTTCCTATCTCTGTCTACCAGCTCCAGAGGCCAGTTGCCTTGAGGGCCACCTGTCTTACTGGTAAAAACTGAGGCAAAGTAGGTGTTAAGTACCTCAGCCTTCTCCTCATCTCTATTAACTATGTTTCCCTCAAAGTCCATCAAAGAATGGAGGTTTTCTTTGCCCCTCCTTTTGTTATTAATGTACTTACAGAAGGACTTTTTGTTATCCCTAACAGAAGCGGCCAATTTAACTTCTAATTGCACTGTTGTACCCCTGATTTTCTTTCTGCATGATCTAGCTGTCTTCCTGAATTCTTCGTAAGTAGCCAGCCCTTTCTTCCATAGTCGGTAAACTCTCTTTTTATCCCTGATTTCCTTCAGAATCTCCCTGTTTAACCAAACTGGTTGCCTTCCCTGCCGGCTTGCCTTTCGGCACATCGGTACGGCCTGTTCCTGTGCACTCAAAATTTCCTGCTTGAAGCACATCCATCCCTCCTGGACCCCCTTGTTTTCAAGGGTTGTTTCCCAGGGTATGCTCTGGACTAGACTTCTGAATAGGTTGAAATCTGCCGTCCGGAAGTCCAGCATAGAGGTTTTATTGTTGTTTCTTGAATGACTCTTTGTCTTCCTTAATTTTCCTGTTAGTCAAATCATTACGACTGTTAAATATGAACTGTGTTACAGTCTGATTATACTGTCCTTATCCTTTTTATTCTTCCCTTATTTTTCCCGTCATACCTATTTAAAAAATAATCTGTGGATTTTTTATCACTGGAAACGTTGCAGCTAGAAGATAATTCAACAACTGCCTGGGAGGACAGAGGGCTAATGGTATCTGCCTTTGGCAGAGAAGGACTGTGTGGTTTCCTGAGATTCCCTCTGATAACTCCATAGTTTAATCACATCTATAGTTTAGACTAGGTGCTTTGTCAGGCTGGTTGTATTAGTACATTAAAGATAGATTCATAGCTAAAATTATAATAATAGCATTCAAGATTCACCTCACACTCTAGAGCTCAAGCCCACTTCCTAAAACCATCTCATTGCAACTGTATCTAAGAGTTGCAAGTTGATGTTAAATGAAATGAAAATAAATGAAACATATGAACATGTATGAAGAAACTGTAAAATGAGTGAATTATTTAAATAAGAGGAAATGGTCATACAGAAACTGTGATGTAGCAGATAATATACTACAGTGTTAAGTCCTTACACTGTTGTGAGGCTGTTATGATCTTCTCTTTATTTTATTCTATCCTCTTTCCCCTTCCCATAAACAATTCCAGAAGTTGTCCTTTAGGCATGTAAATGACAGCTGATATTATACAGACATTCAAATCAGTATCCATCAGCCTCACAACCCTCCCCATACTCATTCATTAATGCCATTTACTGAAGGTATCAATTACTTTCTCAGCATGTCCCAAATAGGGACTTTTTCCCCCTTATTTACAGTTTCTCGTTTGCTACAAGTGAAAGATTAAGAGGCTTGATTCTGCCAAGATCAATTGAAATCAGTAGAAATTTTGCCTGAGGATCTTGAGCAGACTAAAACACTGAACTATTAATAATAATGATTCTAGATAAATTCAGTAGCAATTGATAAGAAATCTTTTTCCAAATCACTTTAATCAGGAGCAAAAGAAAATATGTAGATTTTTCATAAATAATTACCTCATACATGTGAATGACTTATCTTTAAGCCTATTAAATACACGCTTAGTGACTGGAAAGGAAGCAAAGCAAATTAGCATAAAGTGCAGCCGAAGAAATGACTTGCTCAGATATCAAGTTATTGAAAGACACAGTCAGAAACTTCATTAATATTTCTTGATTCCTTGGGCTAAATTTCTGACGAGGGGAAAAAAGTGATTGTATTTCATAAGTCATGCCACTTTTTCAATTCTGCCTGTGGTGAATTAAACTGCTTTTGAAGGGAATCCCGTAGGCTAGCAAACAGCCCACAGAAGAGTCCACATTGGCAATTTTTATAATTTCAAGCTAAAAAGTTAGAACATTGTGGATGAGAAATTACTGAGGCTGAACTGCAGAACAAAGAACTCATACACATAAATCTCCTTTTAAAAGGTGACCAGAGTGAGAGGAGGCGGGGACTTGGCCTTTGTGTACAATAGCTCGGTTCCTGAAACATTTGCCAAAGGTGTAGGAAACCTAGATAAAAGGACCTTCTCAGCACGAATGGGGTCTTGGCCAAAGTTCTTAATCAGCAGGCTGTTTTGGGGTGGGCTGGAGAGAGAGGTCCACTCAAACTCCTATTATTGCAGCTCTGTTGCTTTGGAAAACAGAACTGGGACCTTGACAGAGACAGATGGAGGGGAGTTCTCGAGTCTGGTGGTGCAGGCAGAAAGAAGGACCAGGATTGGGTCACAGTAGCAAGGACTGTTTGTATCTTTTACACACATAAAGGGAAAAATGTGTCAATCTTTCATCCTCTGCCTGGACATGGGAATACTTAAATATAGCTCTGTATTAAATTCTTTTTACACAGTTTAACAAATCATGAAAGGAATGTTTAGTGCTTTCTTTTTTTTAGAATAGTCTATAGTGGGGTGGTTAGGACTCCTCCAGGCTGACAGAAAAGGTGGGTTTGGGGTCTCTCATGCTGCAGAAAGAACTGATGCATGTTCCTGCATGAGTTTTCTAGTACATTATATCAACAATTCTGTCAACAGCTACAGCTGTTGTGTCTGGTGAGTAACTATCCTTGCTAGCTAGTGTTAATTAATAGATTAAGCCATAAGTGTTTTTAGGCACAGAAATCCCCATTAGAAAGATTCAAGGTGTGTTTCTTTCCTGCTCAGAAATTCTGTCCCTTAGGAATTTCTAGGACTGCAAATACATAAAGACTGAGGTAGACATTTCTCAAGAATGTATTTGAGAGATCTAAATTTAACTCAAATCCCAGTTTAGTCAACAAAGTGGAAAGGGTTTTTTTAAGTCTGGATTTACATAACTCTCAGTTCCTAAATCATAGAGAAATTTTGAAACTGAAATTTTATTTAATCAGACATTTTCATCTGACTTTTTTCACAAAATGCCTGTAGAATATAGAATCATAGAATGGTTAGGATTGGAAGGGACCTTAAAGATCATCTAGTTCCAATCCCCCTGCCATCAGCAGGGACGCCTTCCACTAGACCAGGTAAAAGTCTTCTGTGGACTGGGGTTTTATTTGACCATTCAAGTATTTTGAGGATTTACTGGGCTTTTTAGCATCTGAAATAGTATAACTTTAGTAAGAACATTTTTTAATAGTGTTGTTTATTCACTAGTATTAGACAACTAATTATTGAAACTGAGAAAGGAAAACACTCAAGAATTAAGCACTGTGAAAAGATCATTCAGACCATCCCGTTACTATAAGTTCATACAATGTCCTTATAATTAACTAAATTAAATAAAAAACTAAATTTCACATACATACACTAATAATGAAGTTAATTCTGCTTCTTAATACAATACCCCAAACATATACACATGAAGAAATTCACACCTTTATTTACTGGCATATGTGTTTAAACAGACAGGTATTTTAGGAAGTCTCTAGAGTCCTGTGGGTTATGTGCTTGAAGATCATTTCACAAAAGAACAAAGCACTGCCAGCTCAGAGGTTAAATGTGGTCAGGAACAGTAAAGCACTGCAACAGGAGTGTCTTTATCAAGAAGACAAAAGAGCCTTTAACACCCTGCACTCTTCCCTCTCTGATCACAGCTGGTGCAGGTGTGGTACTAGGACTATATGACAATGCAATCTTGTGGAGCCTGCTAGTTGGCGGGTTTCCACCCCTGGAAACACCAGCTACAAGTAAGACTAATACACTGTTGGGGGAATTTTTGACAGGTTATCTGCAATCTCTCAAGATAGAATTTAACCAAGGTTACAGAAAAAGACCACCTCTCTTAGAAAAAAAATCACCTGTTCTTTAATAAGAATATAGAAGCCTACAAAGGGTGGAATTTAGGACAGGTAACCTGGGATGAATACAGAGAAATTGCCTGAGAAGCCAGGGATCAGGTTAGGAAAGCCAAGGTCCTGACAGAATTAAATTTAGCCAGAGATGTCAAAGGCAACAAAAAAAGCTTTTATAGGTATGTTGGAGAGAAAAGGAAAACTAGGGAAAATGTGGGCCCTCTCTGGAAGGCAATGAGAGATCTGGTCACCCGGGACATTGAGAAGGCTGAGGTGCTCAACGACTTTTTTGCCTCAGTCTTCACCGGCAAGGGCTCGTGCCACACTGCCCAAGTCCTAGAAAGCAAAGGAAGGGTCCAGGAGAATGAAAAGCCACCCACTGTAGGAGAAGACCAGGTTCAGGAGCACCTGAGAAACCTGAAGGTGCACAAGTCCAAGCTGTGTGGTGCGGTTGACACACTGGAGGGACGGGATGCCATCCAGAAGGACGTTGACAGGCTTGAGAGGTGGGCCTGTGCTAACCTCATGAAGTTCAACAAGTCCAAATGCAAGGTCCTGCACCTGGGTCCGGGAAATCCTAAGCACAAATACAGGCTGGGTAATGAATGGCTTGAGACCAGCTCTGAAGAGAAGGACTTGGGAGTGGTGGTAGTCAAGAAGCTCAACATGAGCCGGCAGTGGAGATCTTATATCGGCTTTCCAGTACCTGAAGGGGGCCTACAAGAAAGCTGGGGAAGGACTTTTCATAAGGGCAGTTAATGACAGAACAAGGGGAAATGGCTTTAAGCTGAAAAAGGGTAGGTTTAGATTAGATATTAGGAAGAAGTTTTTCACTGTGAGGGGGGTCAGACACTGGCACAAGTTGCCCAAGGAAGTTGTGGATGCCCTTTCCCTGGAAGTGTTCAAGACCAGGTTGGATGAGGCTTTGAGCAACCTGGTCTAGTGGAAGGTGTCCCTGCTGATGGCAGGGAGGTTGGAACTAGATGGTCTTTAAGGTCCTTTCCACCCCTAACCATTCTATGATTCTATGAATAAGTAAAAGCAACCTGTAATTCACATTACATAAATAACTCTCCCGCTAGCAGCAGGCTAGTGACATAAAGAGAAAAAAAGGTTCATATTAAAGTGTGAATTTTCCATTCAGCATCTACTGTTCATCTGAGTAAGAAGCATTGTTACTCTGTTTTATTGCATGAGAGCTGATGAGACTGTAAAGAGATGAAGTGTTTTATAGGCTAGACATTATTTTCTTATATGAAACCCATGGATTTTAATCTTTCAGGGGAAGATTTCTGTTTTAGCATCAATATTTTATGTTAAGGATGGGTCCAAACTCAAATCTAAGACTGTCAGTATATTTGTCTTTGTGTATGTGTCTAAACTAAAATGCTGTGGCTTGATTTTATCTTTAGATCTCAGTGATGTTGAGCTACAGCCCAGCTTCTGTTGCAACAAAGCTTACAGATGTCTGCTTCTCTCTTTAGGGTTTTACTCTTTCCTCTATCTGAAGCTAAATCTACACACAGTGTAGATACATTTAGAAATATGACAAACAATTTCACTCATAGTATCAGCTGATATCTAGCACTGCAGAGAAAGCAGAGGAAAAAACCAACATAAAAAATAACGATTATCTCATCAAAGCTGGAACTTTTTTAGGTTTAAGTATCTTACCAAATGTCATCTTATTTCCCTTCTCTCCTCAAAATTTCTGCCTAAGGAAATTATTAATATTAATTAAGTTTCTGTTTAGGCCTTTCAGTAGATGGATACATAGGGAAATCTTTTCTTCAGTTCTGTTTTATGCCAACCTATTTATCTTCCTTTCTAACTGTCACTTTTCTCTTTATTAACTACAAATCTTTTACAAATATCATAGAGTGATTAGAAAGGGGAAGTAGCGGTACTTAACATAATGCTACATTTCCTTCTTATAAGAAATACTGAACTGAGTACTAACTTCTGTTCAGGGTGTTCTGTGGTAATGATACAGATATTATGGAATTTGTTATTAGTTATATGCATCAACATATGCCATAATACTTGATGTAACCAACTGGAGATAAAAAAAAAAATCTCAGATCTTTCCCTGCTTCTCCATTGCAGAAGAAAAAGGAAGACGGAATAAGAGAAATAAGAAACTAAGCTAAATTGTATTCATCAGCTGTGAAATAATGTCTTCTTTAATATTATATGATTTATATAAGGCAATAGAGCAGACTAAAAATCCTTTATATGGGATTATAAAATACTACCTTTATTTAGAAGTAAATAAGGATTTGTAAGGATTTAAATTTTCCTTAAAATTTAAAGGAACTGCCTCAAGCTGTCTGCAGTTGACCTCTTCGCTTTGATAATAATTCTTAGCAAAACCCAAGAGCTTAAGTAACATTGCCTATTTTAAAGAGTTACGACAACTCTAGTTAAGATGATTACAAATGAGTTAAGGGATAGATCTGAAATCTAGATGTGAATGTGTAATCCTCATTAGTGGAAGATCCTTCTAGGGAGGTCTTGAAAAGACCAATTTCCAAAAGGCCAGTCAAGGATTTACAGGCAATCATGAAGCCATTGCTAATAATATTTGCAGAAGAAATAAGGTTGGTAGAATGATCAATTATCATGCAGGCATGGTGGTCTTAACAAGACAGCAAGACTGTTAAAAAAAAAAAAAATCAATACAATAGAATCATTGCTGTATGTTCAGAAACGTGATCTTTTGACAATGATCAAGGAAAGAGAGAACAGGTGATGAGAGACTGCTGATTATCTGCCTCCACCACACTCATGGAGGTTAGTCCAGGAACCCTGCTTTCATTGTTAGTACTTAAAAGAGATTCTGAACAATTGGAGGCAGTCCAGAAAACTAGTCCCAAAAATCATTTGAAGGAATAAATCTTACAGAAAAAAAGCCTCACAATGAGCTTGGTCTGGTCTGTTTCTTTTATCAAGAGGAAATCTGAAAAGTGGCTTGATGGAAGCACACAAATGTATTCCCAGAGAAAATCAGTGTCTACAAGATGGTTCTTTTGTCTAGGAAAAATAGGTCACAGTAAGAATCAACGGATATAATTCAAAGTAAGAAAAAAATCAGATTATAAACAAGCCATACTGAGTTAACAATGAGAGTGTAAGGCACTGGAACAGACTCCCAAGATACACAAGTATTTCTCCATGTCCTGAGACCTTCAGATGAAGACCAGGCATTTTTCCAAAAGATATACCTTTGCTAGGTGTGAAAGCTTCATACAATATCTGTTGGGTAAGTTGATAGGTCCATGTAAATCACAAGTCCTTAAAATTTGGTTCATGGACCATGTAAATCACAAGTCCTTAAAATTTAGGTCATGGACCAGTCCAATCATAGACCACCCACATCCAAAATTTTCCAAAGGCAAAGGTTAAGTTCAATACAAGATTTAGGCCCTTATATTTTAGGCAGCTGGCCTCTCCATAAAAGTCCAGAACCCCGAGTGAGAAATCTTGATTTCCTATAAAGTGCAGATGGATAGTTCATCTCCTTGGGCTGGACAGGTGCACCAAAAGCCATGTAGAGCTGCTGTTCCTCTCTAGGGCTGTTGGACATCTCTAGTGTCAGGACATCAGGCAGGTATTATGACATCCAGGTCTCAGAAGCCACAAACAAGGAACACTATTAAGATACCTTTTTTAAAAAATAAATTTCAATTAGTCATGATTAGATCATTCTAATCTTTGTAGTCAAACCTGTTCAATTTATCCAGTGATTTTTTTCCCTATGTCTTCCTCCTTTCAGAGGACTGATCTAGGCAACTGGATTAGTCTAGCCAATGATGTGTAGAAGAAAAAAGTAAATTAATATACTAGGAAAGAAAATGCATAAATGAGAATCTAATGACCACGACATTCACTTGAGAGGTGATTGTCCTGATGATGAAGTTTTGCAGACAGAGAAGCTCTTTCATCCCAAACTCTGTAAATTTCTGGGTAAGAAATTCTTGGCTATGTGAGACAAACTGCTATATTTACTACCGATTTGTTTTTGGTTTTTTTTTCATTTTTTTGGATATCCACTGCTATGTGGGCACATTCAGTGTTCTCCATGAAGATTTATGACTTTAGGTTTGCAACAGAAATATTTCTAGAAGTTTTTAGTAGAAGATGTATCACAAACCACAGAGAAGGGGGAAATTTAAAGAAGCAAAATTTTCAGTTCCTATAAAATATTAAAACAAAGCCTTCAAGTTTAAGTGATAAGTGAGGGAAGATTCTCTGGATTATGCTTTTCAATGTAAATGCCTTCCTTTTTCTTAACTCCTTTATTGGATTTACTCCTATACAAATACTCCATTGGTTAAATATAGTTTATAGAATGATCAGAAAATACGGTTAATGATCATGAAAGAAGAATCTGTTCTACCAAGAATACTAGGCAAAATTCAAATGTAAAGCAAGGCAATAAATCATATTGTGTACATATTCTTGCTAAAATAACTCTGTGACATACATACATTTAATTTGGTTTAAAATATATTTCTTCAGTTAGAGTAGCTATTTTTATCAAGCTATACAGAAGCAGACATTACTCCTATAATCATTCCAAAAGATGGAACTGAAGTAATTTCTTTCACCCTGCTTGGTTGTTAATGTAGATCAGAGTTGATGAGATTTTTTTGTTTGCAAAACAAATATTGTAGATTACATTTACCAATTCGCCAGTGTTCAGACAATGGGTTATGGCATCACTTTGTGCATGAGAAAACACATTGCTACTTGAGATAAAAATAGCTGACTAAAAAGAGCTTTGAATAGCTATGGAAACCTTGCCTTTTTTGACTTTAATTTGCAAACTAAGAGATGACACCAAGGGTCTTACTGATGCTTGTGCAACACACACAAAAATAACCCATAACCCTGAAACAGAAATGTATAAAAATCAGAGAGGGATGTAGGTATATACATCAGAGCAAGTCACTCTAAGCTCCCTTTATAGCAAATAGAGAGCATGGTCAATGATATCCAGAAAGTAGTTCCTGTTTTCCCATAGTAGGTGCCTACGTTTGGTTGGATAAATTATAAATTAAACTCTATTAAATGTACTTCTTTGCCTACACTAGTAGCATTATTAGCCAGCTCAGATGCTGGCACCTAAAGATAGTCACATGAAATGATTTGACCAAAGAGACATAAAAAAAGAAGAAAAAATGCAAGCCTAGAAAAATTGAGCATGTGTTCTTCTTGTAATTGTGCTTTGTGCT
Source organism: Antrostomus carolinensis (assembly GCF_000700745.2). Classification (NCBI taxonomy): domain Eukaryota; kingdom Metazoa; phylum Chordata; class Aves; order Caprimulgiformes; family Caprimulgidae; genus Antrostomus; species Antrostomus carolinensis. The sequence continues at coordinate 45,659 of NW_010307048.1, read as the reverse complement.
TTGCTTTTTTCCTAATTATTACTAATTGAGTAGTAACTACTTTGCCTAATGTAATAAATTCATCTACTATGTTTAAATAATTTAATTGTTGAGCCAGATAGAATTCAACCTGAAGATTGTAAAACCTGTTATTAACTAACGATTGCAATGACTATGGTGGCTGATTATACAACTTTTATATGAATAGATCTTTCAACCTTCCTTGGTTCTTAGAAGAAAAGCCAAAATAAAGCTATGGACTTAAAATAAATTCATTTTCCAGCAAAGACCAGAACTATAAAACTTCCTTAGAAACTGTGGTAGGTGATCTGCTTTCATGCCATTCTTGGTCAAGCAGGACAGAAGCACAAAGTTCTGATGACTATGTGAGCTTTCACTTGCTCTCAGAACTCATCACTTTTGATAAAACTTGTCAATGTCTTCTGACCTCAATGGCTGTACAAAATCCCAATTGGGAAAATCTGGATGAATATTGTTCAAAGTGATCAGAGGGTATTTCCCACAGCTCCCAAATGCAGGGTTGACTGACTATCCTTATGAAAATAATCTGTGTTTAACTCACATGTGCTAGTCGATCAAATCTGGCAAAGAGTTCATTCAGCATTCGGACCAACTCTTGGGCTGACAGAGTTGTGGAGAGGTTGGTGAATCCTTTAACATCTGCAAAAAGAATGCTAAAAAAAGAAGATATATTAATATTGCAGTCTATTTCCTTTGATAACTGAATGTCCTATGTTACCTTCTAGGAATTTACTAGTGAAGGATCATTTTAAAATCATGCTACCTTTGCTCGAGACTTCTGGAGATTCTGGAGTACTGAATATAAATATCGAAGGGACTAAAGAAATACTACCAAGTATGAGAAACAATTTTTCCAATAATGTGTGTTATGCAATTTTGGATTTTCAAATCATTCAGGAAGACATAGTTAAGCTTTAATAAGCACACTTGTCCGCATTTATCAGTGAGAAGGCTGAACCATAGCACACCCAGCTGTCTGTTAGTATCTGACAGTGTTCTTTGAGTTTGGGTTTATATATAGCTGTTTATTTCAGTGGTTTTGACTTCAACGATTTCAATTTTAGTGTGATATTCAGGCTTTACTTATCTATGTGCCATACGAGACTCAAATCTTAAGACAAAAGACAGATTCATGATAGTCTTGATATGTATCAGGCTCCCGCCAGCTTTATTGCATGTAATTTTAGGCACTTGATAGAAATACCCAAGTTAGAAGTACAGTGCCCTCTGTTTAAGGTACAAATCTTTATTTGGATGATTCCTTGTTCTTTCCATTGACTTCACAGGGAGCCCAGCAGAATCGTACTTTGAATTCAGGTGCATCAGACTGGACTCCTGAAGTTTTGGTAGGATCTTAGTCAATAAACTAGTTGCAAACACAGCTCTAACCTATATTTCTGGCCATGCAACTTTGACAGTTCACTATGCCTACAATAAGCATGAGTGAATATAGAGAAACACACACACACACACACAAAGCCTGTGGTGAAAAAGCTATCACCCAGACCAAAGCAGGCAATAGCTCAGTACTTAGCAGCTGAGGAAAATAAAGTATTGTTTACTTTAAAATTAGTAATATTCAAAAAGTCACATATTATGCTGGCACAGACTGCAAATAAGACAAACGAACCTTGTTAGCACTTCAGAGTCAACTCATAACCAGTGCTACAATCTAAATATCTGAAAATCTTTCATTTGTGTTGAACTAGATCACAATCTCACAATATCTGAGAATGTAACCAATAATAAATATAGTAATGATCAGATGGATAATAAAATATGACTAATGATAATTCAACTCATCTTCAAATGTATGGACTGGTAAGGGTTTGGGTGAGGATTAAACAAGAAGCTCACAAACTTGGTAAGATTTTTACCAGTGAGAAAAAAAAAAAAATATTAAAAGATAAAGTACCAAATTGCCTCAAAAGGAATTAGTAATAATTTATAGTCTAAATTAATAAAAATAAGATTTTCAAACAACTAATTTCTACAGTTTGTATTATCAAAACAACAAAAAAACTCTAAGTGGATACTAATTTTAGGGTACTGGCTTAGGTAGTGTTCAGTGCTCAACATTTAGGAAAATATAAGGTGAAACTCAGTTTTGAAAAGATCTAGCCCCTGGCAGCATGCATAGGAACCAAACAATTTCAGGAGAGACAAAATTTAGAGAGGGGAATAAAAAAGGGAAATGAAATTAGGAAAATAATAAGAATGATTGAATGAAAATGGCTACTGAACAGAGGAGTCACATGATATGTCTACAACTTTGAGAGCATCTTACAAGTCTCCATCTCATTTCTGAGCATGTGGGGTCAACCAGAAGGCTGTGGCAGAATATGTGTTTATGTGCAGGCCTTTCTCTGCAATGCTGGCCACTTAGTTAAAGTGAAAAAATATACAAATGGTCCAGACCGGGTGTTCAGTTCAAATGGTCATGCCAGGGCAAAGGCATCCAGCCATCCTGATGAGTAAAAGGGCTTATCTGCTCAGGGATCAAACAAGGGTACACTAATTTTCTAGTTTAGAATTAATAAAGAAACAGAAAGGAAACTCTTAAACAAGAGACATTTGGCAGCATCTGAGACCTTAAACATTAAAGAGAAGCTCCTCCACACACCTGACATTCTCATAACGATGAATGTAGATCTTATGAAACTGGTGTTGCAAATGTTCATCTTCTACGTTGGTCATATCATTTATCATTTCCAGGACTACAAATCGTGGTAAGACAGAGAGCACCAGCCGTTCCTAAAAGAAATAGGAAACCAAAGCATCAGTATCACTCTGAATTAGTACTTCACATGAAATTCATTGAGCTCTGCCTTATTTAAAGAGCTGGATAACTGTCAGTCTAAGAGGCGACCCTCCCCTTTGAAGATTCTAGCTCAGACCCTTTGTGATAATTCACATTACCAACCTGAGTCTAGAATATGGACACTTCTCTTTCCATCTCTTCCTAGACATTCTTCCCTCTAATGTTTTAAGCTTACTTGTTGATTATTCAAAGATCTACCCTACTTATTACCTCCGTTACAAGCTTATCACTAAATGTCACTTATGAACATACCAAGCACTGCATTTCAAGCAGTGGTAGCTTGATTAACAGATATAGGTCAGAGGAATTTGAAAGTCCTCAGCAGCAAGTAGGAACAGATTTTTGTTGTTGATTCTTTATCAGAATTTACAGACTATGTGTTTAGCATTCGGAAACCGTATACTTAATAATAAAGCTGGAGAATAAATAAAGCAAAAAAGCACAGGAGCCTGTCTCCTCTTAGTGAAAAGGACAGCATTTAGAGAAGCTTAGTTGTGTTGTCAGAGATTAAAGACAGGGATAATATAAACTAATGCAAACCAAAGAAATGTTTTATAGGAAAGATTTAGCCATAGACTAATTTGTCTGTTAATAGCATAAAAATAATTGACTGGAACTGAGTTTTAAAGTGACTTGGGAATCTCAGAGTCTTCTCAACAGTCTATGACATTGAAATGCTTATATAATTTTGACAAATGGGATTGGGTTTCAAAGTTCCTTGAAAAGTCTGTATGTAATCACAGAAATAAGCATTTAAATGTGTTAGTGAAGCAGGTTTTCAGGATGAGTCATTTGGCTTGTGGCCCACTTCCCCTCTTTTTTGAAGACCCCTTTAGGACAGATTGTGGACTGAGCTGTTCTGCTGACACAGAACTGACTGTTTTTTTTTTTCCCAAAGGCCTTGTAGGACCTCCCTGTCCCATAATGGACTCACATCTGTTTACATCATACAGTAAAGCCTGTACAGCAGCAGCCACCAAAACAGTTCATGGAATATATAGCCTTCTTCCACACTCAAAGGCGTGTGGGAGTGGGTAGAATGGGTTGTTCTGCAGATGACAGCCAGCTCCTGGCTATCTTTTAGACCTCAAGGGAGCAGATAGGCTTTCATTTATTTATTGTATGGGCATTCATGGCAGAGTGCCTGTCGAGAAAGAGGAAAGTGATTTATTAAGATGTTTATATAGGTTGATGTCTGCAATACAGTATAAAATGGACAGTTGGTTGTTGGCGGTGGTGGGAGTCTCCATTGCAAAGGTCCTCACGGCAGTGTCTTCAGCTAGGTCGGCAGAGACTCCTCAAATTACTATTCTGCTCAGTTCCTACAACCTGGCTTGACCATGATTCCACGTCACCCCAGTCCTACATAATTCATTACTAGTGGTATATTTTAGCCACATACTAAACATTTCTTAAATATCTAAACTACCTACAAAAGAGTGGTTCCATAGACTGTTTCTGCAAGGTCAGTTTCTATTGGGTATTTACAAATGCCTTATCTATGCACAATTTAATCATTTCAGTAGTAGGAATCACCTAAAAAAGGTCCTGCATGGGACACTCCACCCAGAATATTAATTAACACACTTAAACATATAAATAGGACTAGAAAAAGTAGGTGTTACATCTGGGAATTTCTAGAACTGCCCAAAATTCCTAGCGCCTGTAAGAGTCCATCAGTGTTCAATTGTAAAGGTTCAGTCAATCTCCTGCTTTCAGAGTGGCTTCAAGTTAGTCCATTGTGTCCAACCAGTCTGTTATCTCATCTGTACAGATGACTAGCCAAGAAGCTGCTGGAATTGGTTGACGTAAGTCTACTGTGTGAACACAAACACCTCTCTTGTTAGACTACGGTTAAGAAAATCAGATCTTCAGTTATACTTGTAATTTGAGTGCCTTAGCTCTTTGCACACACATAGATGTGTTACACAGTTCTTCGGAGAAGGGCTGACTCTTCTGCTGATGTGCAATAGATTCAGACATGTGTTCAGCTACTGGAGGAAGGTGCTCCCTGAGCTGGCATTTGCAGATTGTGCATCCATGGCTTAGGGCTAACATGTCTCTTGACTGACTGATTTAGATAAGGAAGAATGCAAATATATTTAAATAAAGCCATTCAAACTGGCCTTCTCTACTAGGAAGACTGGAGAACATATTCACCATTTCTAATAAGTCTCAGGAATACTCGAGTAAAATTTTGAGTCAAGTGTATGTGACATATAATTATACATACACACATGTTATTAATAATGTATGTTATTCATGTTTATTAGTGAATATTAGTGTATATAGTATTAGTGTATAAGTATATATACACATATACACAAAAGTGCTGTTTTCTAGCCCCTGCCATAATATAACAACTAACCACATTTAAGTAGGCTCAGGCAAGCCCTCAAAAGATTATTGAATTCTTTCATGAAAGCCCTAGATCATTCCCTGAGAGATTCTACAATATCCCTGTTTCAGAGGCTCATCACTTTGACAGCTTTGGCAGATTTTGCAAGTATCTCACCCAAATCTGTTTTTCTGCAAATTTAGCTTTATTTTTATCCTTTCTAAGTGGGTATGGATAATCATTGATTGCCTTCCCCGTAATAATCTTTCTGTACTGAGATACTGCTATTGTGTCCTCTTGCCCTCAGTCTGTCTTTTCTAGATTCATCAGGTTTGTCCAGTATTGAAATATATCACTCCAAATCACTCTGAGACAAAGCTAACAGTTTTTCACCGAACTAGTTCCAAATTATTTACCATCTTTTGCTCTACAGGATTGCAAAGAGTGGAATCTTATTAAACTAAAGAAGAGAATATAAGTTCTGTAAGCTATTTATCACCAAATTCCAGATGACATTTTGGGGAATAAGATAAGTCTAGGTAAAACCAGATATGAACTTCCAAATTAGGCACATATGGAGATTGTAAAGAGGTGTAAGACACTGATGAAGGAAGTCCTCGCAGTTATTGGCCACAGAGGAAATACAGTGCAGTGTGAATCTCTTCCTGTATTTTCAAAGCAGTTTAGTGACACTACTGTGGAGAAAGCACTTACATAGTACCAAGCCATATGGGGGGTGAAGGTGGTTTCCAGATCAACTCTTCCCTTTAATACTTAAGAAAGAAAGCTATTTCCATAAACCTTTTCTCCATCTCACTCCACCCCTCCCATTATACTTTAAGAAAGACCTTTTGCAAATCTGGGAATCGAGATCAGTGTTGAACCTTGACATGAAGTGGGAGCAAAAAGATATCAAGAAGTCAGTTTCAGAAAAGAAAATGCCCAAAAGTTTCAAAATATCTTTACTGAAAATAGGAATATGGAAAAAAATAAGTAATTCAAAATAATGTCCTATAAATATTTGATGAGAAAACACATGAGTCCTGGAAATAACCTTATAAGTTTTAGGATGTTCAGAAATTCTAATAGGTTGCAGCTCTTTAGGTCTAAGTCTTCCTCAAGCTTTTAAACTGTAAGGAAACAAACATTTCATTACTATTATTGTCAATAAATTCTTAACCTAGAAGGACCTGCAAAGTAGTACATAAGCTCAGTTCCAGAGGAGCCCTGGTACAGGACAGAACCCATTTTATAAAATCTTAAGGCGGATGAAGAAATGACCAACACCGAGATGTCTTCAGGCATCAGGCATCAGCACTTTATTGAAGCTTTGCACTGCTTATATATCCTTTTTTCCTCCAGCACGTCCCAAGCACACAGCACTCTTTCACTTTTGATTGGTTACCCCTTATCGCACACGCATCTAAACAATTGACATCATTGGATAATTCCAGCTGTTCATGAGCCATTCTTTTACTTCTGACTGGTTACTAATTACAGTTCACAAATCATCCTTATCTTGTCCCATAACATTCCTTCTTGTTTTTTCTCATTTTGTTTTACTTTTCACTCAAGGTCAGGAATTAATTGCTCAAGGCTAAGGCCACCTGTAGCTTTGGCTCTTAAAACACCAACAAAATCTAATTAGTAATATGAAGCTAAGTTATCAGAAACATGGTAAATAGATGTATTTTGTCAATGATCATTTCAAGGCGGGCTTGATACAAACCTTAACATTAATTTCTGATATTTTTGGTCGACTAAGCCAGACTGGTCTTGCTTTGTGTCCTGTTCTTGCCAGTCAGGTGAAAAATTCATTCTTGCTATCACTTGACAATGGCCATTTTCCTTGATTCTTATTGCCTTAACTTGGACTGAAGACCCTAGCTTATATAACATTTGTCTTTTCCATGCATATTTCTTACTTATTCCTTACATTAGGAGCAGCCTTTTCTTCTCTTTGTACCTCACCTCTCAGAATTCAGAAGAGTTTTGGTCTCCTAAAATTCTATTTTGGACACACTCAAGAGAAATATTGTGATAAAAGGCAACTTTATGTTGCTTTAGAAGAATATGGTTACCACCTGTAAGGAGAGCACCATCTCTACTGAATAACATAGAGTAAATACAGGTGAAAATGCACTCCACAGGCAACACAATGCTTCTTGGCATTGAAATCCTAAATCTTACAAAAGGGAATGTTTTGGTTCTGAGCTTTCAGGTTCTCCTATCACCATAATGGTATCTTGGCATTTAGCTCTGCACTGCTTAGCTTTCTTTCTGCCTGCAGTTGCTTACATCCATGGTTGTTTTAAGCACACTCCAGTGAGACAATATTTAAGGATGAAGACTGGGCCACTTTTCACAAGTACCAAAGTACATAACATCCAGGAGTCCTGGCTTCAGCTTCCCCCTGTACTATCAGTACTCTTGTGGAAGATTAAACATGTTATATATACTTCCTGTTTTCTGCCAGTGAAAATGATGTTGAGGTTCTTGTGAGGCAATTTGATATTAGGAGGATATAACATAAACTAATATTATCCAAGCTTTGAAGTATGTCCCTTCTTGAGTGGAAAAAGTTGTTCAAAAAGAACAAGATAGAGCAAAAAGGCATGATATGTGGAATGAGAGAGAAAGGCAAAACAATCATGAAAATGCTGGTTTTGATGCCTGCAGGATTGGATGATATGGATGAAATGTAGCCATAGATGAAACATCTGAAAAATGAAGGAACCCCTTCCTAGCATTTGTAAGAGGCAATATAATTTCTAACTTACAACTATTAGAGTGAAGATTAGGAAGAATTCCCACTCTAAGCAGTCTTAATCAGTAGTTAGTAAACAATCCCCAGCTACAAAAACACATTGTTGATAAACACCTTCATTTGTCTAGATGGCAGCCCCAGCTGAGGTGAACTGTACATTTACTTAAGAAGGCAAAACACACGCTGCTAATAGCTTCTGCTAGAGTGGAGGTGTGTAATGATCCACTCTGAGATAGCAGCTTTCCCCTGGGCTTCTACTTGCATTACATGCTAGCATGGAAGATGAGATAACCAAGAATCTACTAATCTTTAATCGACTTGTTCTACAAACTTTTACTAAATCAAGGGCTGCCCTTCAGGAGGGAGAGAAAAAAAACTAAGTGAGGCAGTGATAGCTGATATAGAGCAGGCAGTGAGCTATCATGCAGTGAGCTCATGCTTTATTCTGGTAAAAAACCCAGCTCAGACCTGTTTCCCCATACAAGTAGTACTAATTTTAGCACATCTGCATTGTCTTGGCTTTTTTCCACCCTTTCCATCTGGGAATTCTGATATCCTCCACTCTTATTCTCATGTGTAAACACTGGATGTGGTGTGTGTGATAGCAAGAAGAAAACCAGTCCCCCGGGAAGTCCTTTACACTTCTGCAAACCCAGGTTTTCACAGGAATGTCTAGTCCTAAGATGTCTCCACTCTCAAGCAAATGTCGCATGACATCTTAAGATGGCATGTTTGGGAAGAGCTGCTGATTGATATTCCAGGAACCAGAAATATTTCTGATATTTTGTGTCCTGCAGCCTCCTATAACAGAAGGCACTGAAGCTATATATTCTCTTATTCCTTCACTGTTAAGATACATTGCTCAATATGGCCATATAAGAAATCCACCCTTCTAATAAATCAGATCAGTTTTTCACTGAGCCATATGATTAAAGTGTTCAATGAGTTCCTGTGAAGATACTTTTCCAACAGCACAAAGTCTTTTTACTGTAAAAATAAATAAGTTATTTCCTACCTTATCCTTGTAGGAAGACAAATAGAAATACAAATTCAAAAAAAGAAAAGAAGATAAAAGAAAGAAAGCAAACAAAAATCATGGTTATTCTTTAACTACTTATGAAATCTGTGATAAGAGAACATAAAAAAGGCCATTTCTTCATAGACATATGGCTAAAATGGAGAGTGTATTTTTTTTACTACAGGAAAAGCTTACATTCCTTGTTTGCATTCACTTAAGAAGGTATCAAGCAATGGCTCTAGAACATTTATTTAAAATAAAACATAGTTCACTTGGCACATGTTCACTAAGCCAAGAAAAATGTGCCCAGTGCATTTGATATTTTAACCTTCATGCTACTCATTAAGGTAAGTAAAACGTTCTTGGCTGCACATAAGATCTGGCAATGACCCATAAAAACAGAGGTCAATTAGTATGCCTCTGCAGCAGTCCTCCTGTAATACCATAGCATGTGGAAAGCTTTTGTCAGGATTACAACTGGAAGTGCATATACAGCTCATGTTGCTATTCTCTATTATGTATGTCATGCTTGGAGGAACACTACAAGAAAAATAACATACAAGTGTGTATGTGTGTGAGTGTGTGTGTCTATACATATTTTCACAAGGCACTCCAGCCAACAATCAGTTCTCTGGTACTGTAACATTCAAAGGACAGAAAATTCTTCCCTCTATGGGCATCAGCTGATCATTGTTGTTCCAAGCTGCTCTTATACAACATCAGACTGATGGGGTGCCGGGGATGCTGAACAAGACTCGTTCCACAAATTGGGCACTGAAAGATGGACTCTAGTGTGGATCATGTCCATCCTCTTTTTTTTCCTACAGCTGATACGAATGTTCTGTGGACCAAGATGTGTCTCTCTTACACAGGCCTTTCGCATCCCATTGCTTCAATCCAGTACTTAAAAAAGATTTTCAGTTATCCAAGAATGAGTATCAGGTCACCGTCCCCTTCATATAAAGATCTTTGCCACATAACTCCCCTTTAAACTAGTTAAATATTATAATTTCACAGGTTTTGATAATGGGGCATAGAAGAACAGCACAAATGTGTGGAGGTCATGTGCAAAAAAAGCAGCAGTAAATCACAGAGAAGAAAATGCCTTTTTTTTTTTATAGTCTGTACCTTACTATTTGCATGATTGAAGAGTCCTCGCATTTCTCACCCGTGTCTCCTGGAAGGCATTTTCAGAGAGGGAGGGAAAAACTTGAGAAAAAAAAAATGTCTTTCAGGGAAAGGCCTAATAAAGAAGTGTCATGAACTGTAGGGTGAAGGAAACTACATTATCAAGCCTTGTTGAAAGCTTGGTAGTTGAACAATTGGCTAAGTGAAGACAATTCAAAGGTGAGCAGCAGTAACGGTAAGCGGTTTGAAAAGGAAAAGATATCATAGAATCAAAGAATCATAGAATGGTTTGGGTTGAAAGGGACCTTAAAGATCATCTAGTTCCAACCCCTGCTGCCATCAGCAGGATCCCCTTCCACTAGACCAGGTTGCTCAAAGCCTCATCCAGCCTGGCCTTAAACACTCCCAGGGAGAGGGTATCCACAGATTTTCTGGGCAACCTGTTCCAGTGTCTGACCACCCTCACAGGAAAGAATTTCTTCCTAATATCTAATCTAAACCTATATTTGTTCAAGAGAAAAGACACAGAAGAAAAGAGATAGCAACAAAGGGATGTTATAAAAGAGCTAGTGATCTATTCTCATATTAATAATTCATGACATGAATCAGCCCTATTCTTTAAGATGGAGCAGTCACATTTAGAATAAATGAATGAAAAATGGACTTTTAACCTAAAGAATAACAAAATAAAAGAAAGAAGACCAGTAGAAATCACTGGATTGAGACACCTGAATCTTGGTGATTACAATGTAAGTATGCTCAAGCTTCCATTTTATCCAGTGAATCTGGAGAGATTCTCATCAGATCAGATGCAAAGTACTACATTGTTGTCACTACAGGTCTTTCTGGGCTCCATTGTCTGTATTGACTAGATCTCAGCTGACTAAAGTGGGAGCTCAGAGGTGTAAAGAACATATACTCACCTAGTTTAGGAGGTGTCTAAATATGGAGCTAAGTCCTACTCAATCTACTACTTCCAGAAAATTTAGGAACAGTGAAATAAATCCTGCAGTGATAACGCAAATTAGTTTCATGAGTCACACATGTCTGTTTAAAGTCCCAAGCCTGTAACATTGATACTTTCTCTAGTGCCTACTTGTTGTATGCATCTGCAATAGTCATTCTTTCTTGAACAAGTTGTCTGCAGTCTTAATGCACTGATCCCTTGAGTCCCTCATTCTGAAATCAGGGAGTATCAGCCGTGCTTACAACTGCACAAATGTAGCTAGGCACATTGATGGAAAAGTAGGACATGAGTAAATAACAACCTTTGGAACTGTTTTTGGGAAGAGTCAATTAGCCAGTCCACAAGGTCTCAGTCTTGTGAATAAAAACTGAACTGGAGACCTTTCCACTGGGGCTGATCAAAGAGAATAAAATATCAATCAGCACAAAACATCAACAAGTGATTTATGACCTGCAGGAGGTTGCCGAGAAGTAGGTGAAGTTCCCCAAGATTTCTATGCAGGTCATGTGAGGGCATCAACCCTGCAAGGTCTACTGTCTGCATAAGATCCCTGCACCAATTCCCCTTAGATGGTACAGGGCAAATGATGAAATGCTGCCTGTACTGCCCTGGGATTTTCCTTTGTTTCTAAACATCTTTATTGGAGTTGGCTTTGCCAAGAGATGAAAAGCCCCTCTTGACCAACAGTCTACATATATTGTGGGAGGAAGTCTTTGAATCGGGAACCAGTTGCTTATGGCTGTTCCCAAGGCATTTCTGTAAAACTGGAGTGGACATAACCCAGAAATGTTTAACTCAGCAGTTACTCTAGAGAGACTGCTCCACACTTTTCCTCTTGATTTTTAAGAATCATTTTGTCAGAACCATCAAACTTGGATTTAACAATATTTACAATTAATATCATAGAGGCTTTGGTGTCTTAAGCATTGAACTTAAGATAAGAAAAGGATTGCACAGAGCAGTGGTTTTAGCCCTTCAGGAGCACGTGAACTTTTGTTATGTTTAAGGGAAATAGATAAAAATGGTATTATTTTCTACTGAAAAACTGATAATGTTCAGAACCAATGTAATTATTGTAAATGCCACTCTAGAAAATGGGAATTAGCATATTTCATTATGGTGAACAGCTCTAAAGAGAAATTCATTCTTTCTAACTTAGTGCACAATGGACAGTCTATTTGTGGCTCTTCTTCCTTGTGCGTTATCGAGACAATGGCAAGTAATTAAAAAAAAAAGAAGGAACTGCAATATTTAATGTGTTCAGACTTGTGGGGTTATGAGGTTGCCTGTTAGTTTTTACTATTTAATGCTGCAATATTTGATATGAGCTATATCAGCTTTTGAATTCAGGCAGTTACCGTTCCCACTCACCCCGTCCTTGGCTGTATGTCCCATTTAGACATCTGCTGTTCTCAAAGAGAAACAAAGCCAGATCACACAGGAGGTTTTGGAGTCTCCTTTTGTTTAGCTATTGGGTGTGAAACATAACTAGAGTCTCATCCAAACGGATAACCCAGTGTTTATGAGAGTCATGACTTTTTACAATGGTGTGCCTAGTTAGTTGTTAACTGAGAAATATTACACAGTTTGTGATAATGCAAGAAGGAAAAAACTCCTTCCACACTTCTTGTAGGAAAGACATTTTATTAAATTGTTTCCTCAATACTGTTGTCCAGAACAGCATGAGGCAGTATGTGCAGCACATGCTGAAGGGAAAGACAACAAGATACTGTTGGTCCTTTGCTTTGTTTGGATGATGAATGCTTATAAGATTCAAGCACCTGAAGCATATTTGGAAATCATGACATGGCTTGATGATTAGTAGTCTATTGCCAGGTGTCAAAGGAGGTGCCTTTCTTATCAGCCAGTTGGCCATGTAAGAATATCACAATCTTAATGCCTGCTTGCCCTGTGCTCCCTGAGCAGTAGAAGGCTGATTCCAGGACTGCCAGCCTGTATTTTCATGCCTTCCCAGTATCATTTTGGCTTCATAAACACTTATCTCATCCTGTAGCATGCTGGGAAGCAGTGGAACAACCCTCTCTTGATTTTTTTGGCATAGTACCTGTTACTATTGCTGCTGCGTGTATGTTTTAAGTGAAAAATTGTATTCCTCCATAAAATACTAACCAAAATATTTATAAAATTATTTTTTAAGTAACCTAATTAATCATAAAACTAAGTACAGGTGATCCTTACCCGTATGATACTGGCACAATGAATCAGCTCACTGTAAGGCTAAGTGAGCACCACTAACTTGCATGGGAGTGGGTGGGAGTACGTGTTTGGGGATAAGAGCTGCAGAGAGGAAGTCACTGTTCCCTGACAGCAGTGGCTAGCTGTTAGGTCTGCTAGGCTAGATCATGAAACAATCACCACTGACACTGCTTTGTCATTTGAGTTGCCTTTTAGCTTAGGCAATAAAAGCTACAGGTCTCAAATCCAGTGCCCATAAGTGTCTACACTGAGTACAAGTAATGGTTAATAATTCCAGAATGTCTGGATCCTAACATGATCTTTTACCTCCTGAATGTTGTGATCAGCAGCCTGTTGTGATCAGGGTTGTGATCAGTGGTGCAGAGTCAGTTGGAAGCCTGTAGCTAGCAGTGTGCCTCAGGGGTCAGTACTGGGTCCAATCTAGTTTAACATATTCCTCAATGACCTGGATGAAGGGATAGAGTGTACCCTCAGCAAGTTTCCTGATGATAAAAAACTGGGAGGAGTGTCTGGTACACTGGAAGGCTGTGTGGCCATTCAGCAAGACCTGGACAGACTGGAGATGGGCAGAAAGGAACTTAATTACATTCAACAAAGGCAAGTGTAGAGTCCTACACCTAGGGAGGAATAACCCCATACACCAGTACAGGTTGGTGGATGACTTGCTGGAAAGCAGCTCTGAGGATAAGGACCTGGGAGTCCTGGTGAACAGTAAGTTAACCATGAGCCAGAAAAGTGCCCTCGTGGCCAAGAAGGCCAATGGTTTCCAGGGGTGCATTAAGAAGAGCATGGCCACCAGGTCAAGGGAGGTTATTCTCCCTCTGCTCTGCCCTAGTGAGGCCACATCTGGAGTTCTGTATCCAATTCTGAGCTCCCCAGTTCAAGAAAGACCAGGAACTATTGGATCAAGAAAGAAAAATGACCTTAGAACAGGTAAGTATATTCAGAGCTCAGGAAAAGTACTAGCCTGATGAATTTGGACCCTGGAGTTCTTTATTTAAACATAGATGACTGTACTGCAAAGCAGCTGGCAGAAGTGTCTCACCTCTGTAGGGGGCTGAAACTATTTCATTCCCCTCAGTCATTTCACTTTTGTCCACTTCCCTGAGACAATCTAGTCTGCTAGTCAGTAGCAGCTGTGATAATGGATTTTTTATTTATTTATTTATTTTTTTATTAGACACCTCTCTCTTTAGCAAGGAGGTGAGAACACAGGAGGCACAGGCCACCAAAATCTGATCAACGAGCTATCAGTTCCATCCATGATTGACCAGCACAGCATTTGAACATCCTGGTTTAGAGGTGAAAAAAACCACCAAGATTTTCAGAGAGTAGTTCTGTCACTAGTAAATCCAGAAGCCATTTACTAGGGAGGGGAAGCAGAGGTTTCCATCTCACCAGTTTCTTCTAGGGAAAGTCTCTATGTCTGAAGTCCTGACACACTTCAGGATTATTTTTCCCCTGTATAAATTGTGGTTCAGGGTCTCTTTCTCCAGCATTGGCTCTAAATCTCATTATTCTGTTTGAGTCCATGTGACTACTCCAGATTTGTAAGGAATGGGAGAGAAGGCAGACTGTGATTTTTATATTGATTTTACCTTAGTTTTCTACTTGAAAGCAAAATGTGGGTGTTATGCTTTGATGGTAAGTAACAAACATCAGCAGCAAATTTGAAGCAACAACATCTAAAATCTGTCATGTAAAATGTTATGTTTTCTATTGTATATAGGTTGAGCAGATGAGGTCTTTTGAGACAAGAAGATGTAGAAAATATATATGCTGGTCCTATGATGTGTTCCTTGGTACCTACAGAAGCACAATTACATGCAAATATTGTTTTCCTTCACCCCAGTAAGGAGGAAAAATCTGTCAATGGACTTAGAAAACAGGTCACTGAATCACAGTATGGACATGGATTGTGAAGAACAATATAAATTTTGTATATTTATTCACTTGCTGGATTAACTGGATATTATACTTTGAGTATGATACTCTAAGTACCAAAGGAATAACATTGAGAACTAATTTCTGTTGGGATCATGGTTCTTTAGAGAAAAGCACCAAGTTGCAAGAAAGTCTGGATAACTGTGAATCCTTTCTGAGCAGCTCACATTCAACAGGCTGTTTCCTGTATAGAAAAAAAGCTGGCTAGAATGCAATATTAACCAGAGGTTTATATAAATTTTTTAATTGGGAGGTTATTGTTTGCCCTTTAAAAATAAAATCATTGTGATCACAATTTTTATTAGTGAAGCATTTTAAACTATTTCTACAATGAAAAATGAAGATCATGTGATCTCTAAAATTCAGATTACTCTTTTTTAAAACCAAATCTGAACTTTATCCTCATGCTAATTTAGAAGGGGTTTCATATTCTTAGCACTAAAATAAAAAAAGATTATTTTATAGTGTTTAACCTTCTTAAAGTGTCCTTTCCAATCCCAGTTCAATCTGCACTTACTTTAGAGGTTGCAAAGTACTGATGGTTGAGTAAAATCTAGATCTGTAAGAGCTTGATAAAACCTACACAACATGTAAGCTTCTTTTTTTAAAAAAAAAACCCAAACAAACAAATGAACAAACAAACAAAAAACCCCAGAGTTCATCAGTCTACAGAAAGCTTCCTAAAACTGTGGGAAATAAGAGATTGTTGCACAGTAAAGTGTGAAAAATATCCTCTGGAAGTAGAGGTAGAAGGGAAACAAATGGTCAAACAGAACAGTTTTCTAATGGAAAAAGAGATTAAAACATAATGACAGTTTTTCCACACAAAACAGGCAAGAGAGACTAAATATGCCACCAGGTAGCTGTTGTGAAGACTAAGAGATATCTTCTTCTACTGCCCTCGTACTCACACCAGAAAAATTGAATGTGTGTTCATACCCAGAAAAAAAAAAAACAACCCTCTTCTCTCCTGGACAAACAGTTGTTTAGGGTGGTTAAGCTCAGATCCTTTGTGGAAATTGAGTGAAATAACATCCAAACTCTTTTAACTTTCAAAATGAGCTTTAATTGGATTTCTGGAATCCCCTATGAGAAAGATACTAGCTGGAAAGTAGGTATCCAAAAAGCCAGTGACAGGACTTGCAACAAGGAAATGTCTGCTAGGGTGTTTTCACAGAAAACTCTGTTCATTAGACCTTCTAATGAAGAAAGGTTTTTTCTTTTTGTTCCCCACTAACCTGACCAAGCTCATAATTATGCCTAAAGATGCCTGTCTTCACCCCACCTTGATGAGGAGGATCCCTAGAAGCCCAGTGGAACAGGTGTGGTGCTAGCCTGGACCTTCTCACCTGAGTACTCTTCCCAAGACTAGAGGCAGACAGTGGTTTTTCGTCACCAACTCTCTTTCCTTTTTCTAGCTTTCACCTCCATCTCCTCTGTTAGTGTGCTAGACACCGAAGAAAATATCCATAAAGCTTAGGTAAGACATTGAGAAGGAGTTTTATTTTCGTATAAGAGGACTATCTCTTGGCGGAATTTGAGATGATGCCTGCAGAGAAAGGGGTCTGCTTACCGAAGACTGTTTTGGAAGGGGATGTAAAAAATACAGCTAAAGAAACTAATGCATTGTGGCTTTAGTATATTCTAGCACTAGGTAACTCCACTGAAACTGCACAAATATCACGCTAAAGTAGAATAAGTTTCTCTATTTGGCTTCTCAGGGCTTAAAAATTGGAGAATTTCTTTCTGATTAGAGTCTTAGTCCCTCCCAATAGCCTAGCACAGAAGTGGCAGCACAGCTTTGCTGTGAACTCTGCACAAGAGGTGGGGAGTTTTCTTTTCATGAATGATGCAGAATCTGCTGCAGTGAGGACAAGAACAAACACCTCACCAGAGGATGAATATAAGCATCACGCAGATCTGGACTGATTTTACCTGTCATCTCAAACAACTTCAGAGAAGATCCTTCTTTAATAAGATACCATCTCTAAAACTACCAGAAATAATGCAAATAAAATGTTTCAAATGGGCTTTAAGGTTTGTTTTTGGTTTGGTTTTGTTTTGTTTGGGGTTTTTTTGAACACTAGTCCAATCTACAGGTTATTCCTGTCAGTAGGATACTATCTAACAAATTTGCTTAGATTGAAAGCAGTCTCCATCCATATTTCCCTATTGCTTTATCTGGAATTCATTAATCTCATTTGTCTAGAGAGGTCTTGGATGCAGAGTAGAAGTGTGGCCATCACATAGAACAAGCCTCCTGATTATGAGTAAAAAGACTTTTCTTTGAACAGGAGTCTTATAAGTTTACAATCTTATTACAAGATAAAAGGTAAGTATTGGACTGATTTTTAAAGCTATTTAGCTACTTAACTTCTGTGATGCTCCCTTCCCAGTCATTTTAAGCCTCAATTTCCAGTTTCAGTCATAAGAAATTTTGTAAGTCAAATATTAACCTCCTTACACAATAATTGTTTTCAGATGTGTATAAATTGGCATATATATGTGTGGTGGAGGAAGAGGCAGTGACAAAGTTATAGAGAGAATCTTTATAATTATATTTGAAAGTTTAAAATGTTAGACAAATTTCAAGTACAGATGAATTGCTGGAGAAAGAGTAAATAAGGACATTAGAGATATACTATAAATTCAATTCTTCATAAAGTCACCATTTCAATATGGGTCTGTATTTAATATATCATTCATTTAAAACTTATAGATTCTGTATGATAAGAAATAGAAATAAAAATGTAAATTAATGAAGGTTCCTGCTCTTTACTGAGGACAATTTCACAGCATTTTCAGTACAAGGGAAATGACGTGTTCATTGTTTTTGAAAGTTCTGCAGCAGCTAATCAAGAAAGTAAGTTATACTTTCTATTTTCATGGCCCAGATATGATGAAAGCAGGATTACCTGCTGTGTTCTTACAATAAAAGCAAAGTAGAAAGGAAGACAGTGTTTTTGAAGTGGTTATAAACAAAGTACTTCACTGGGTGCCATTCTTTTTGAAACATATAGATGTCAAATCAGAATATTGAACCAAAATCTAAAATAGGTAGTAGAAAGTGATGATATTGTTGGAATGAAATGGTGTTTGTTTATTTATAATTACAATATATTGAAAACAAACCTGGAGTACATTATAGGGCTGCCATTTTTGGTTGTTTGATATAACTACATATGTTAAGCACAAGCAGCTAAATACTTTTCATTAGAATATATTTAAATTAATTATTTAATCAATAACTGGTAAACTAAGACTGTTTTTGCAACGCATTATTTTGTCTGTGCTACTTTCTTCAGCTTGCTTCTCTGATATTTCTGTTTTTCTATGATACAGTTTTTCTGGTACTCATCCACAGTGAAATCTCATTTAACTAAGTCAAGCTCTGAAATATTTTAGATCTTCACCAAAATTCTAATTTTGTAATGAAAACTGGGAAAGAAGTAGACACAGATGTTCCCTCAGTTTCACAGAGTGCTGGGATTTCCAAATGGTGTCACACAGATAATGCCATAGAGTTAAGTGCATAAACATCATTAGCAATGACTGATGGAGTAATTCTCCTTTGTATCCACAGTACCATTCACTTTATTAACAGAGTGATTAGAGTTAGAAAAATCATTGTAATTGAAAATGTTAATATGTACTTGTTAACACCAGGTGCTTAACAATAAATAAATAAAAAAAAATCAGATCCTTAATGAATTAGTAATTTTTGAAAATATGACAAAATCTCGATTTTGTGAAATACTTACAAAAATTTTACTCAAAAGTCTTGTTGCTGGTAAATGGTGATGGAGCAGGAAGGATGAAAAAAGACATAGAAACTTAATTGTATAGAGTTTTGGAAGCAAGGAAACTGGATATTAAGTCACCTAAAAGCTTTGAAAAGCTGCATGATGGAAAAGACTCCTTAAAGTCTTTTCCATCACACAGGTCTGCTCTTTGCCCTCTTCCTTCCTGTGCACTAAGTGAATAAATTGCAATTAGTGTAGAAGCTGAATTTGCACCTGAGGGTATTTTCTGTGGACAATAGAAATAATTCAGATTTACAGACATGACATAAAGACATTTCTACAGAGCAAAATGTCTTTGACTGTCAAACTGGTAAACCTCACAGCAATAATGGAAAGCCCCACATCAATACTGAAGACGAAGGATTTCTTAAATCCTGAAAAACCCACAAAAAGAAGAGATCATAGACTGTTGGAAAATAATGACATCTGGAAAACAATCTATCATGTCTAACTGTCCAAATTTCGGCTCAGAGTAGCACGAACAGCAACAAAAAAAATTTTTCCTCCCTAGTGGGATTTTGATGGTTTCACCTTCTATTTTCATTGCACTCTACGAAAAAAAGTATCATGGCAAATGAATGAATGAAACTACTTTCACTGTGAATCAATCAATCAATCAATCAATCAATCAATCAGCTCATCTATATGAAATTTATCAGGAAATACAGAACCATCTCTTGCTTTCCACCACAAGACAGAAACTGATACAGTAGAAATTTTATATTTGTATCCCAGAAAATCTGCAAATACTAATTAGAGGATTGCTAAAAATCTCTGAAACCCAAATAGATTCTTATTTATCAGTATTATTGTTTCATTGTACAGCTCAATATGTCTGATTATGCCTCTTCCTTGTCTCTAAAACATAGATTATGAAATGTTTGGCTCACAGTTGGGTGACTTTCCATGATTAGCTCTTTTAGGTATTACACAATACTAAATAATGATAGCAATGGCATTTAAAGTTATTAGAATGATGGATGATTAGAGATGACAAGTCTAAGGGATATTGAGAAATTGGAAGGGTCATTTTGAGAGTGCAGAAACTTGATTTCTTGGTTTTAACAATGCACAGTAATGAACAGAAGTATATCTGAAGCATTTATATAACCTTTATGATTATAAAAAATTGGAGTCTTATTCTGCAGTTACTTATGGAAGATCATACCAGTCCTTGTTGCATTTTTTAACTCATGTTGTTTTTTCTTACTTTAACTCTACTGGTCTTTTGATTTAAATAAAGTAAGGACAAAACTAGACCCTATGGGACCTATCTGGCAAACTGTCATACTTCATACGATGTGTCATATGTATGACATTTGTTATGTCATACAGCTACCCATTTTAATTGTTTATTATTTTCAGTTTAAAAAGTGGAAGTTGTGTGGGGTGGAAACAAACCTTGAGATTTTTTAATTATGTCACTCATTACTGTAAAAACTAGCCATACTATCGCTAAAAGCTACAAAAAGCTTGACCCTGCTGTAAGAAACCTTAAGTTTAGACAGTTTATGAGAAGTGGCAGAGAAATAAATCAAAGTGGAACAGAATTCAGAATTCCTGGAATTATTATCTGGAAGAATTACACAAACAATTATTCCTTTATTTTCTCTGCACATTTTTACTTCCTTAGCTAGGTTTTAGATATTTTCAGAAGCCACATCACAACTATTGGCCTACACATACTTTTCCCCCTGTTTTTTCTCCATTTCGTATATCAGAACTATTTTCTAGAAGGTCATAGATTGAATTTATTAAGCTTAATCAGGATTTAATCCTTACTTTTTAACCTATGACATGCATTAACAGGAATATAATTTTTGTGTCATGAAATTTTGAACTGGTTTATCATTAAATTGAGTTTTAGAAGAGATCTTTCATTTGGTGTCCTGATGTCTGTATATATCTCTTGTGGCCTGAATATTTTTTCCCTTATGGATTTCCAGTTATATGATGGCTATGACACACTACGTTGCTTGGTTATAGTTGAGTATCAACTGCAGTGAAGTAACTCTCCAGGAAGTTCTGCCTTCAGGGGACAGCACTGCGCCGAAGCTTTGCAAGGCACAGTGCCAAGACAAAATGCACAGTTCAACACTGACTGATTGAAAACAAATATTTCAGATCCAACCCCTACTTTCTCCTTCCTTGGAAAAAAAAAATCATTTTTTTTTTTTAACCCACTTAAATGAAAAGAAATCTGTCTTCATTTTCCTAATAGGAAAAAAAAATTAAGCAAAATTGAATTTCTCAAGAAAAAAGTAATCTTTGTAGAAATTTCATTTTCCATGAAAAAATAAAATAATTCTAATGGAAAATCCCCAGAATCATATGGAAGGGAGGAATTTTTTGCTATTGTTTTATAAAGATTTTTACAATGAACTCTACAACACAATGATTAAAGTAAAACTTACAAAATGTTAGTTTAGAAAAGGTTACACAAGAAGACAAATGCAAGATACCCCAAACTCACAAAAAAACAAAAGACATAAAAATGTGGTCCTACAGTTAAAATGAGGACAGATCATCCTAGACAGCATCCTTCTTCAGTCAGCAGTGGCTAGAGAGATGTTCTGGCATGGGTAACTTGCATTAGTCAGCACAGTCATGCATTCACACTGAGTCACTAGTCAGTAAAGTCTAGAACATGACATCTTCCTAGATCTCTGTATAAGAGCATGGCTTTTGAGAAGTCAATGAAATAAAAACGAGAAACAGCATATCTATCTATACAACAGGACAAAATGAATGGTTAATTCCACTTGAGAATGAAATAGCTGAGAGAGAGAGAGAGATTGTATTTTGATCTTAATGCAAGTTTTTAAACATCAAGTGAACCTTCTGATATTTCAGTGGGAACGCACAATACGTATAGCATGTTAAATCTTATTTCTGCTCTCATGGTACAAAATATTAATTTCTTTTTATTCAATGTCTCTTATTCAGGTGTGGTGGTATTACCCTGGCTAGCAGGCAAACACCAAACAGCCACTCCCTTACTCTTCCCCCTGCCAGGGAATAGGGGAGAGAATTGGGGGGGTAAAGGTAAGGAGGCTCATGGGTTAAGAAAAGAACAATTTTATAATTGAAATAAAATAAAACTTAGAATAATAGTGACAATAATAATGCTCATAATAAAATATACAGAGTGATGCACAGTGCAATCACTTATGACCCACTGACCAAGCCTGTCTCCTTCATGGATAATGATACCAGAAGAGTGACAAACCTGAAATTGCAATCCTGGAAGAGTGAGAGCCCAAGAAAGAGAAAGAGAGAGCCTGAGAGACTCTCATTAATAATACTGAACATGACATTATATGATATGAAATATCCCATTGACATATCCAAATGCCAATTTGGGTTTGGTAATATTACTATTTCTCCCCTTGTAGTCCTTTGCACCTGCAGAGTAGCAAAACAGGGAAGTTGGAAAGTCCTTTGTCTTCCAGTGACAATTGAAAACATTAGCATGTTATCACTGTTCTCTTCATAACAAATCACATACTGAAACCAAAACACAGCACTATTCTATCTACTAAGAAGAAAACTAGCTCTGTTCCAGTAAAAAAACCCAGGACATTTGGATTGGAAAAAGTGACGTATCTAAGAACAACCATACCTAGTCAATCAAAAGTTCACCTAGCTTAGTATGCTGCTGCATAGAGAACAGAGAAAGCATATGGTGATAGTTCCCTGCAGTGCCCTCCCAGCTCCAAAAATTCATCTGTGAGCCAGAGCTGTTGTTTTATTATTTTGTCTGCCTTGACAGAGTTCACTTCCATGAACTTGCTTTGTTTCCACTTGACAGATACAAGTTTTAGTATCTACAACACTGAAACATGAAGCTTCCCAGCTTAACCCCTCTGGTGTAAAGAACCATTTTTAAACACCTGCCAGTTGCTGTTTCATTTGCTGGCCTCTTCTTCTCATATGGGAAAGGACAATGAACAGCTATTCCCTATTCTTCCTGTTTCCCAGCAAAAATCTTTAGGATGTCTTATCAAATCGATACATACAGCAAAATAACAACATGAAACTCACTTAACCTGAAAAAATCAGGTGGCATCACATTGGAGCCCATGAGGCTACAAAAGCCTGGTCTTGTGCAATTATAAATTCCAGTTAATACAAAAATAGGATTGTTTCTCCAATACCTGTCGCTGATTTTCTGTCTCCAGTCGCAGTCTGGCTTCTACGCATCTTCTGGTCTCCAGGAAGGCTTGGCGTTGTGCTCTGTCTGATAGGTAGCTAATGAAGATTCCTGCGGTGTTCATACACATAAATAACACTGCCTGAGCTGCTATCTGCAATGAACAACAAATAGGACTTGATCAGACAGGAGAAGCAAAAATATCTGTTTAAAAGAGAGAAAGAGAGAGAGAGAGAGAATGACTGCTCTGTAGTCATGGAGGCTGTAAAACTAAACGGTTAGGAAAGTCTGCATAAAAGAATCTCTTGGATCTCAATTAGAGGCATTAAACGTGTAAAATTCTCTCTGCCTTGAGGAAGAAATATGCAGTATTTGGGGGCATTAAACTCTAGCTGAACCACAAACAATGTTTCCAAGAACTGACTCACAGGGCTCTAGTCAGGAATGATTACAAACATAATTAACAATTTGTTTTTCCACTGCCTTTTCTGTAAAAGCAACTCTGTGATTTGTTCCATGGCTTAGTCTGAGAACAAAGCCATATTAAAGAAAATAAAGAATGACAGTTAGCTAAGAATTAATATCAGTGATAATAGTTATTCTGTTATTACTGACCAAATTAAATAAATTCATTTTCAGCTGATGCCAAAGCACATGCTTGCACAATCTGTATCCTGAACCATTCAACGGGGGAAGCTGGAAGGACAACCAAATGCTTGTACAGCCTGTGCCTGTGTACACAGACCTTTTCTTCACCAATGCCTATGTTAAGAACTTCACTCTTTTTCCTTGTAGAAGGTGCGTCACAGTTTCTTCCTTTGCAATATGAACTTAAATGAACCAAATAGGAGTGGATCCTTGGACAATGTAAATACCAGTGGCTTATTTGTTTTTCATTGATACCTCTTTGTGATCTGTATGTTTGTGAGGCAGAGCACATCAACACCATTGAAGTAAGGATTGTTTGGGAAACTAAGTAAGAAACATACAGTATTTGCATTCAGTAAAGACAGAACACAGACCTGCAGTTTCAGTGGCTTTATCCAACATCGCATCCCTCCTGTATGTTACAAATTCATGTGAACTCTTCTCAGTTCCTAGTTAGAATCATGGAATCATGGACTACTTTATGTTGGAAAAAACCTTTAAGATCATTGATCCAACCATAAACCTAACACTGTCAAGTCCACCACTAAACCACGTCCCTAAGCACCACATCTACAAGTCTTTTAAATACTTCTATGGATTGTGACTCAACCACTTCCCTGGGCAGCGTGTTCCAATGCTTCACAACCTTTTTGGTGAAAAAACTTTTCCTAATATTCAATCTGATAATTAGTCTCCCTAAAATCAGTGTTGCTTGTCCTAATAGAAGAGAGAAAACATTTAGCAAAAGTCCCTAATCTCATTGTGATGCCATCCCTCAGACCTGCAGGTCTCACTCCTCACATTCACATGGGTTTGAAATGAAATTTTATATCAAACCAAATTCACCTCTAGAAACTTTATATACCCCTATATTTCTGAATCTGGAATATTGTTCTATGATACTATAGGGAATTCATTTACAATTCATATGACATGATTAAATAAGACTGCATATCCTGGCTCCAGTTGTAGTTTTGTTTAACCTTTGCTAGTAGCAGACATGCATGATTAGCATGACATTTGCATCTTCCTGGCTTCCAGGATCCTGTAGTTTACAGAACCTCTGTGCTGGAAGTAGTATGTTCTATCTGTTTGCCTAAATTTCTCTGGTACCTTTCCAAAGTTAATTGTACCTTTTGCATTCAATTAGAAAGGTTACCACAATTCAATTAGGCACTTTGTGATAAAAATATTTCCTTTTGTTTGTTTTAATTCATAGCCTTATAATTTCTTTCAGTGTCACATCATGCTTATGAGTAACACTGACTGATCATTGCCAATTCATGATAGAATCATAGAATCATAGTAGTTGGAGAAGACCTTTAAGATCATTGAGTCCAACCATAAACCTAACACTACCAATTCTGCTTCTAAACCATGTCCCTAAGCACCTCGTCTACCCATCTTTTAAATACCACCAGGGAAGGTGACTCCACCACCTCCCTGGGCAGCCTCTTCCAATGTTTGAATACCGTTTTGGTGAAAAATATTTTCCTAATAGCCAATCTAAACCTCCACTGGCGGCAGCCTGAGGTTATTTTCTCTCGTTCTGTTGCTTGTTACTTGGGAGAAGATACTGACCCCCTCCTCTCTACACCCTCCTTTCAGGTAGTTGTAGAGAGTGATAAGGTCTCCCTGCAGTCTCCTTTTCTCCAGGCTAAACAACCCCAGCTCCCTCTCACCACTCCTGATTTTACAGACTTATAGCATTACCCTTCTCAGCCTTTTCTTTTTTAAAAAGGACAAATTTGAGACTATTTACTCTCACTGCATTTCTCACCATTCTGCCTCTGTGCTTATGCTTTTTCCCTGTTATCTGCCTTATCCCATTTGGCTGGAGACAGGTTGCCCTGGAACAAACAGCTTCCCCCAGACACTTTCCACCTTTGCTCCAAGATAAAATGGAGAACACAGTAATTCAGCCTGTGAGATAACTCCTTTCTGGTGCAGGCTACTAAGAGGCATATGAACAGCTGACATGAGATAAGACCAGTTCAGAATTACGTTGTTTTTTCAGCAGGACAACTGAAACCAGCTGTGGGTGGCTGGAGGAGTCAACTTTTCATACCTTTTCAACTGACTTGAAGGTAATCAATGCTCACACACTAGGAAAGCTAGAGTATAGGCTGAAAAAAAAAGGAAAAGCTTTTCACATTTGAAATGTGTATTTCAACAGTGAAAGCAGTGGCAGGGTGCTCTCATTTGCTTGCAAATTCAGTTGCAAGTTCCTCACGAGCCCAGTTCAGTCACTCATCTCTGCTAATACTCGGGACTAGTGCCACTCACTTCAGCAGATCTCCTTAGAGCAAATGCAGTAGAATTTAGCCTTCAATTAGATTTCATGAGCACATAATTTGATTTGGACAAAGGGAATTATGGAAAATATGTTACAGGTAAAACAGCTTACTCAGAGGCAGTATCTGCCTTTCTTACACATAGTAGTCTTGATTGAAACCAATCTAAAGAAGAAAGCACCATGCCTTGCAAGAATACTAATCTGTCACTCTTGTTAATAAAAGAATGAAAAAAGACATATAATACTTGAGTCTCTCATTGTCTCTCCTTTTTCCTACAGTTTACTGTGGCAAATTTCAGCAGTCTTGCAGGATTTTCTACTGCCTATCAGGGTCATAAGCCAGGGCAAAATCTGATTTTATAAGATATATACAGTTTCATATCTTTTTGACAGACCTGAAGATAACCAATGCTCACACAGTAGGAGAGCTGAGCTATAACATGAAAAAAAAGAAAATCTTTTCACATCTATATGCTCTTCAGTCTCTTTGTCCTTTGCACAGCACTCAAATAAGTAACTGCAGCAGAGACAGCAAGTGATCTTAATAAGCTATGAGTGATATATTTTGATGTTAAATCAGGCTCTGGGGAGGTCTACCTCTTGAATATTTAAAAAATGCAAACAAGAAGGTACCCATCACCATGCTGCTTAGGAGTATCTGTGTAACAGGATCAACACTGTCCCTGAACCTGCAGTTGTACGTAATTGCATAACAGGATGAATAGAGCTAAAGAAAGTTACTTGACAAGATCATGCAGGTAGTTAGAAGCAGAGGTTAAAATTTTTATGCCAAAATTTTGCTTCCCGTATTTCCAATAGGAGATGATTAAGAGCTTAGTTCGCAGATAAATCACTTGTCAAATAAATTTACATTTATAAAGTGTCCTTTATATAGGCACCTTGGAGCCCTTTGCAAAATCAATATGAAAAAAAGACAAAAACAAAGGCAATGAAAAGAGAGGACACAGAGGGTAAGACAAGAAAGCTAGGTTTAAATATGACAGTACACAGTGATTCAAATAATTTCATTTTGTCTGTCTGTCACTCATTGTATAAAAAGTTCTTTGCCAAGACAGCTGAAGCCAAGAAAACAATTGGAGGGGATTTGGGAACCAACAGATCTCAGAGAAAGAAACAGTTAAAAGGCACTGGACACAGCTGATCAGGAAGTATCAATTAAAGTATGTACAGTATAATAATGTAAGAGAATGAGAAAAGGAGACTTCATTGAAAAGACAATTGATGTAGCTCACAAGTCTGTTGTGAAGTGGTAGGTGAACCACAAACAGCTTATCAAGACAGAGTTCAGGAATGTAGTTCAGGAAACAGGAAATTCAGAAGGGTACAGGTGAGTTAGTGAGAGCAGAACTGGGTTAAGCATAACAATAGTGATTTGTAGGCATTTTTGCTATTAAGAGCACCTAATTGAGTTTGCCTTGATTTGGAGTTCACACAGATTCCTTTGAGTTTATGCACAACTGGGAGTGAGATAGAGAAGGGTTTGCAAATGACAGAAATTTTAAAACCAAAAATCATAACTGAAGTGTGTTTTAATTTTGCCACAAGTTTCCTCTTTTAAAAGGTGTGATTGTCCATCAGGGACAATTATATAAAGACATAAGGCCAGTTGCAGAGCCTCTTAATTCAGTTCTTTCTAAGACCTGCCAGTAACAGACACTTATGGAGTGTATAGTGATTAAGTTCTGCGCTTCAAAGAGCCCATAACCTGAGGAAAACTGAATACTTAGGAACACGCAACAAACCCAACAGACTGGAAACATGTTGATTGATAGCTAACCCTAAAATATAATAATTGCTACAGATAATCTTCATCATGAATAGTTGAACCAACGGTTGTATACATTCTCATGGAAAGCATAGTGGAGGCAGAGGAGAGAAAGCTAAAAAAGTTTAGAAACTGTTCTGAAATCCAGGAGGATTTCACTGAACTTCTGCATTACTAACTCAAGTGCAGAAAGAAACCCCAGTATACTCTGCAGAAATAAACCTATTATTAACCTCTTCAGCAGGTAATTTTGTTCTGCTGCATAGAAACGGAACAGTGCTGGGGCTGATCTTTCCAAAAACACATCTGAAAAATAAAGAACTGGTTTTAAATGTAATCTCCAGTTGGACATTCTAAAGGCAGATCAGTCCTAAAGAACTGGAATTTCATTAATTCCTGAAATGAGCCTGTGGGAAATTATTTAATTGTTTTCATATTTTGCTTTCTAATTTTGGAATGGCTTCAACAATGGATTAGAGTAGTTCTTGTCTGCTTTGGGAAAACTGGGAAAGTAAAGCTGTTGTGCCTCTTTAAGAGTGTTTTCAGCATGTGCCACATAAAGAACTGGTTGCTATGGTAATTATTATTGGTTAATTAGGTCTGGAGAAGTATTTTGATTCATCGTTAGTTGTTTAACTAAAAATAGCAGCTTGCCACAAGGTTGTTTTTTGTAACTAAAATGTCTCAGAAACACCATTGTCCTCTCTCCCTTCTCCATCATCCCCTTGCTTAGGTTACTTCGAGGGAAGATAACTTATGCTCTTATAAGAACTGATCACCAGGAATGAACTGAGGGTTGCATGAGAACTGTGGGATTTGAGTCCAAAATGCTCTACTTTGTATAGAATAGGAGCATCTGGCAGCACAGACTCTACCACTTTCTCACTGCTGGCTGCAGCAAGCCTCTGTCTCCAGCTGAGACCATGATTTTATGAATCAAAGCTGCTGGCAGTGAAACTAGTAAGTACCTGTATCTCTGTACTGCCTCTTGCCCACCTTGATCCCTCAGCTTCCCTTTTGTCGTGCCAGATCAATTATTTGTAGGACCATACTGTGAACTATATCAGGGAACTTGGCCAACTTAAAAAACAAACATTTGGCGTTGGCAGTGATTTTCCCATCCAGAGCAGTCGTCTGATTGAGTTCACAGCACAGCCTCCACAGGGAGAGGAAGCACGTGAACATTCATAGTTGGCCCTGCTGCCAACTCATTAAACTGAAATCATTGCTGCCTTATTGTTAAATCACCTTGTAAGGAGTTTTTTTATTCCCCAGCTTCTAACTTCTACTGAGTCAAACTGCTAAATGCCAAAGGCCTCGATAGAGGTTTTTTCATTTGTTTTAGACTGTGGGTGCTTCTTTATCAACATTTATTGGAAACCAACACGTCCCACAAAGGTATCCAAACTACAGCTGTGACTTTGCAGAAAGCTCAGCTGTCCCTGATCCTCTGTATTGTCCAATGCATAAGTACAACAGCTGTTTAACTACTACTCACAGCTGGAGTGAAAACTAACTCTTTTATCTGATCTACATATAGATAGTTTACTGAAAGACAGGAATATAACTTACACCTCAGAAAAGAGGGATGTGGAAAGGTACATCGTTTACTCATGGTAAATTTAGCCAAGCACAGACTACGATGGTTAAGAGCACTGCTTTACCTTACCCAGTCCTGATTTGCTAAATGTGAAAGGAGCCATTTGTATTTAGTGTCACGTTCTGATTTTGTGTTTAGAAACAAGTTTTGTGATTCAGCTGTGCCCAGCTCCCATGGGAACATTGGTTGATTCTTCAAAAAATTAGGTCTTATTTATGCTTCTAGGGCTGTGATCTTTCAAGAAGCCTGGTTTTGCTGCTTCCAGGAGCTGCTTCAAGCAGGCATTAGAAGACTTCTCTATGTGATTAGAGACACAGTCTGGCCTTTAATGTGTGTGAAATCTGTAGCCTGCAAGGCAGGTTGGCCCTATCAAAACACAGGGTGTACCCTAAGGAATTATTAGATTATCCGCAATGAGACTAACTGGTCACAGACACAGTTTTCTCCATCTATTGCAGAATATCTTAACATACCTATTGTAGAATATCCTGATATTTGTATTACTCCTGTACTGCTAATGATTTAGAAAACAAAGACTATTTTCCCTCTGAACAATGATACATTTGCATAAAATCAATTGTTCTAGTTCAAGACAGGATTAAGAAATATGTATCTTTAATATTCAGAACAAGAGGTAAATTTGCTGTTAGAAAAGTGGCTATTTCCTTTTTGCTCTTCCTCTCATTGAATCCATTAGCAATGTAGAAAACTGAATGTCTCATTAAGTTATTCATAGGTAGTTCAAACCATACACTTTGGTAAGTCAGCTATCAACAATGGCAACATGGTGTGATACAAGAGATCTGTCAGGAAAATCATATCATATCATATCATAATATAACATATCATATCAGACACATAAGGGCTGACAACTTGAGGGATGCACAGAGGCATTCAAGCAAATATATAACCCTTCTAGTGCCATCAAGCAGCCCCAAATGGCAAATAATTTTCAGCACATCTCCTCTAACTCTCCTTGACTTTGACTAAAATTTAGGGTTCAGGCATAATCTTAATTAAAAAGAAAAAAAAATCTATTCTGGGACTTCGGATAAGCTTTTTTTGGTGCTTTTCTTTTTATAGATGTTAAAGTCACTAGATATTTCTGGGACAATGACAGTAGTAGGGTCATAACCCATGTATACAGGTGAATGGACAGAAACGGGTAAATGATCTTCAATTTTTAGTAACGGTTTTCCATGGCTACAGGGTACTCTGCTGAGCTCTCTCTCTGACCCTCATCGAGGAACTGATCCTGAACTACACAATGAAGTCTGGTGGTCACGTCTCCCATTCACTGAGCAGCACAGCACTCTTTTGTCATCAATTTGCATTCAGGATACTATTACGGGTACCTGAAATGTTCCTATTTAGAATGGACAATCATATCCTTTGACATTAATAACCTCCCCTATTCAGTGTTTTCTGTATGCTGGTTAAGTACCTTCTCCCTCTACTCTGAGACAACTGCATTGCAGGGTAATTGCGAAGAGAAATCTAAAGCTAAACCTTCCAGATGTCATAGTTTTATTATCCAAAACCTTCACCTCGTTTGGTATGTTTAGGTAAACGTAAAAGAGTCAGACAGGAATCTCTGTTTTCTTCTCTGAATATACGTATCCTTGAAACCACAGTACATGTACTACAGAATTACCTTAAATTACTCGTGCTGTCTAAGCAGGAGTAGATCCTGTAACAACCCACAAAACCCAGCAAAAACCAAGGCACAGCACAAATCACTGCACAACAGAGAAACACATGAGAAGCAGCCCATGGTAACCAAGTTAGGTTAGGAAACTGTTGAAAGGATAGTATTGTCCTGCTCACTGCTCAGAAGGGAGTGCAAAGCAGCTGTGGAGTTTCTCTTTCTGCACTTCCAGATTTCAGACTTATAAAGCTCAGTTTGACACTAAAATTTTCCCTACCCTTTTTTTAATACTGAAGTTAATCTCCCTTACAAGCTGCATATTTACTGTTCAAAACAAATACCAAAGTAATTATGTTCAATAGAAGCCAGACTCTATTTAAAGTTACTGGAGAAATAAATTACTCCTAATAAAAGTTACAGCATCTAAACAAAGATTTATAAGAAAACAATCTGAAATGAGGAATCACACTCACAACATCCTAGATATTAAGAATTAAAAATAATTCCTCGCGGTTTTTTTAAGCAACCCACACCAAATGCTAATTTTCCCCCTTGCATTACATACATGTATGTCTAAATTGTAAATAACTGTGTCCCAATTTAGTCGTAGCAGTGTTTGGGGACTAGGCATCAGACATCATAGATAACTTCTCAGTGATAAAAAATTCCAGTTGGCATGCAACCTGGAAATGTCTGACAGCATCACTGAGCATAAATGTGAGCCTGGACACTCTAAAACTAAGACTTCTAAAATGAAAGTAACTTTTGGAAATTTTTCTCAAATTATCTCAGTAGTTCTGTCTAAGTCAATACAAGATAGTCGAGGCAGAAGAACTCCTAGTACTTCCTTTAATAGATTATACAATTGATTAGGAGTAATGGTAGGGAAAAAAATTTCATCAAAGCTGCTTTGCAGCATTGGAAAGAGTTTAACTACATTTTAAGGAAAACAGAATTAGGGAGTCTGCATTTCTGCTAAATGAGTTTGGGGTGGTGTTCTGCACAGCTGTTTTTATTGCTCTAGATAATGGCTCTTCTCCGAAGTAGGATGTCAAAACTGAGTGAGCAATAATTATGTTTGTAGGGCTGACAGCAGTTTATCATTTCTGACACACTTCATTGCTGTTTTCATCTGATCAAATGTATGTCTATCACAGCAATTACCTGCAGTACCTGCTCCATGTCTCTTCCCAATGGAACTGGCAATTGTCATGATTTGTGCACAGGTGACCCTGCTTTGGTGCATTCTGCAAAGTTACAACAACAGCCTGTATTTTCATTTTTCTTCCTAGCTATGTTAGGCTTGGTCATGTGTGTTTTACTCTGAATTATCAAACTGTGGCCATAGGCGGAGGAAAGAAGCATGATTTTGCAAATCTTTTTTTCCCTTTTGGTATTGCAATGGAAAGAGAAAGTAACAGCAAAACGTAATGATCTTAAATTACTCTTGGACTCTTTATCAAGAAATAAAGATAGCCTTATGAAAACCACTCCAGTCTAGGTGACAGTGAGACTAATACCTACTAAAAAGTAAATTGGCTTAACTGAAATAATACAGAAAATACTGATAATGAAAAAGAGATGAGGGTTATCATAGTATTGAGTGTCTTCTTCCAAACAACCCTTGTCCTCCAAAGCCTGTTTCTACGCTTATGGGAAGCTCTGCTGATCAGCTGTTTGTATTAATCAGTTATACCTGCTGGAAAACAAACCACTTCCCAGAGCTGTTCTTTTTTTAAATTATTGGCCCAAAAAAACCCCAAAAAACCAAACCAAAATAGTCTTGGAAACAAAGGCTCTTTACTCCTTATTATCAGCATTTTTTACTAAAGGCTAATGGCAAGGCTAAATTTTTCTCACAGTTGCACCTGTAAGTGGCTGTCATTTGCACAGGTGTCATTAGAGATGGAATTTTCCTATTGAATCTACAGCTGACTGATGTGTGAGAAGACAAGAGCAGACTTACAGATCTCAGATCAGGCTGTAGGTTTGCTAGCCTAGAAATAATAAGGAAAATATCTCCTCTCTCCAAATTTCCCATTGTGGCTACTCTGCTTCCAAATAATTAAAAAAATATTTTTGGAAAACTGACCTGAAAACTCCAATGAAAGCAATTTAATATTCCCTATTTTTATTTTTTCCCCTCAGTATCTTCTTTTGTTGTTGACTATAACAATCACCTGAAAATCAAGAAAAGATAGAACTTAGCAATGACACTGTGGAAGACTGCAGGAAATGGAGAGCCAATGAAGATGTGGCTGAAACTTCAAGGAAAGCTTTAGGATGATTGAGGATGGGATAACAGGGTCCAGGAAGGAGCTTTTTTCCTGCAGAGCTGAGCTGAACACAGCTTAGGCACAGCAGAAGACATGAATCACTCAAGGTAAATGGGAATTTTATTGATAACTATCTAACATTACTTGATATCCTCTTTAAGTCTGATTTATCTCAAATTTTTTAACTCTCAATTAGGAACTATCCTGGAAAGAAAACAGGAAAAGGACATGGGAGCAAATGGAAATATACCAGTTAAAAGCCATGAGAGGTTACAGCATTTCAGACCAGCTGGATTAAAACTTTATCTCAGAGAGTTAGGCGAGGACAAACATTTTCCTTTGTGAAACCTGTGGGTGTTGTTTTGCTATTAGTCATGGTGAATGCTTCAGTGTGGTGAGCTAGAAGAAGTCAGACTGACATGAAAAGTACAGAGAGTGCTGTGGGAAAAAGTTGACTCAGTCCTTTGGCTGGCAGAATACGCCACAGACAAATAATGAAGGATTAGGTTTCTTCTGCCACTTTGCTAGCAGGGGAGACATGTAGCACCGGATCCATTCTGCACTGACACTGATGTGACCTAGGAGTAATTCCTTTGAAGGCAGTGGCTAAAGCTGGTGTAAAACAAGGATGAGATTAACATAAAACCCTGATATTTACTGTGGGCCAATTTCTCCTTGCTTGACAATACAAGCCATGCCTTTGTTTTAACTGCTTGTGGAAGCATGAGAAATAGAAACTGGACTGTTCATAGAATATTAAATAAATTATACAAGACAAAACAACCACTGTCTCAGATGTTGAAAAATGAATCCTGCTGATACCAGTGAGAGACAGTGGAGAGAATTAAATCTTGGTGGACATCAACCACCAAGAGAAGACCCCAGATGTTTTACATCAGCATAGCTGTGTAGAAGTTCATACATTGTTTGATCAAATGCACATCCACAAATGCTGTCCACATTTTTGAAGCTCAGGTTGTTTCAAGGCACTCACTCAGGAGCAAGGTCAGTCTTAACTTGCTCACACAAAAGCTCATTGGCTTCAAAGGGAAATTTGCTTGGGCAGAGCACTGTTTGGTTTTAGCAAGTATTTAGCTCATATTTCTGCTATTTGGATCAATGTAGCAGCAGTCATGACATGTAAACATTGCTCTCTTAGTAGCACTCAGCAGATAAATGCTTGAAGAGAAATTGTGTGTGGCCTTGGACGTGCTGGGGTATGAATGGCAAGGCTGAAAATGCTGTGTTTCGTGGCACAAAAAACACGCCAGAATTTAAGTCAAGAATTAACTGACAAAGTTAACTTCTTTGCTGGAATTTCAGGCAGTGGAGAGAACATGACTTCTGTGCCTTAAAAAAGAAAACCAAAGACAATCTCTTTTAGAAACTGACCTGCCTAGTTGGTTGCTGATTTTTGGAGCCAGGCAGCACTAATAGTTAAATCTATGAAAAGGTTCAAGGAGAAAGGACAGAATTAATGACAGAGTGAGACATTTTCAAGTGTTTAATGCTTGATCCAAAGCCTGTTCTGTTTGATGGAGATATGCCTGCTGGCTCTGATGGCTTTTTAAGCAGTTTCCTCCAACAATCTTGGTTTGTTAGCTATCAGAACACAAATGAAATGAAGCATTTCAGTTATCCTAGGGAATTGCTTATGTCTCCTTCTTGATAACAATTTGAAATTTTTTTTTTTTTTTTCCTTAGAAAGATGAAATCAGTTCTTCGAGTGTAATTTCTGCCACCCAGTCAGTCAGCACTGGCCATATACACCCTTTCCAAGGAAACAGTTTCAAACTGCAAAAATATCAGAATTTATGTTTTTTAAAGGAAAATAAGGCCTCAGCCAGGCCCCACTGTTCAAGTTGGGTTGGTTTAATTTTTTTTCTGTTGTTGTTCAGATAGTGTAATGCTGAAAGCAGTTAAAACCGTGTCTACAGACAGCACTACAAACATGCTAGTTGTCAATATTAAGCTGACATCTAATAGCTGATACTGTACAGTAACCACATGTATAACCTATATTAAATTCTGGATAAAAACAAGAACAAGCTCAAATGACTTCTTCATGTTGCCTTCCTCGTGGACATTCACATCCATTTATTAAAGTCAGGTCAATTAATCATTATGTGAATGTAAAACTAATATATCATTCTAATAAACACACAATGTAGTTGTATCATAAATAAATTTTCTCATGGATTCTGGCCTTTCTTGCTTTCTGACATATTCCTATGCATTATTTCCACAAAGAGTTGATAAAAAAGGAAAAACCTCTAAGTATATAAATTATTTTTTTAAGGAAAAAAAAAATGCTAATAAAAAAGTAGAACCAGACAGACTAAATACCTCACAAGGTTATATTAAAAAAATAAAATAAAATAAAATAAATTAAAAAAATAAGAACATAGTCTGGAGACAGGCAAGACAAATCTGTATAACCAAAAAAGTTTTATGAAGGGCTATTTAAAAAATAAATCTTTAATGAAAGCCAAAAACTACGTGTGTCTGTGTGGGTTTGAAAATTTTTGGTTTTGGCAGATTCTAAAAAATACCCAAGCCACATTTTTTTCTCTTTCTCCAGTCAGTAGCAAAGAGATGCAACTGCTGCATTTCTAAGCATCTCAACCTTGTAGGTGTGCAAATGCCTTTCTAAGGCTGGTACAACTCTGGTGGCACCCAGAAGGGAAAAATATGGTAACCTAGAGATATTTAAGATTCAGAAGACACCTATAGCATGTGGGCAGCATACAGTAATTCTCAGATCCCAGTTTCCACTGAGTTGAACTGAAAGCTGAAATGGAAGAGCTATTACCACTTGCAATTGGAAAATCCTTTCGCTGGGAGATGAGAAATCCTGCTGACCTCAGCATTCAATAAAAATTTGCTGAATCACAAGGACAGACATTTCTGATCTGCATGACTTGCAATTATGGGAGGTGGTAGCTCAGGAACCAGCCCTGTCCAGGGTTTTCAGGAATGCAGCATTACTGTCACTACTGGAATAATCCAGACATTCTGGAAAAATATGTCCTAATCCATAAATGCTCAATGTACCTATCTTCAAAATAACAATAAAGATGATAAAGCCCAGGATGACCTACCTCTACCTGTCACCCTGCTTTCACTAAGAAGAATAAAACCACCTGCATTCCACATGTGTGTTTTATGCCATCCTCTACTCTGAACAGAAAACCCAGCACAAATTTAAAAAGTATTTATCATTACAAAGAGATTCTTGTATCTGGCAGGAGTAGAAATGGCTGTCTAAAAATCTTCCATTAAAGGTTTCTCTGTAGTTGCTCTGAACAGCTAATGCTGATTTTGTAGCCAGGAAATAAAGACATTTTGCTGAAAGAATGAATTACCCTTCACAACACGAAAAATGTGATTACAATATCCTGGCAAGGTCAGAGTTTAATGCCCTTGAAGAGAACACTAGCCACCATGTTCCTTGAATTACAATTGTGTGCAGCTAAGGCCTTTTTCTTTATTGGAGAAGGAAGGGAACATTCTGTGTCTGTTCAAAAGTAAAAGTCCAATTCCCTGCTTTCTGGCAGGGTAAGATGCTAAGCCTTAGGAGAGGTGCTATGCTACTCCACTAATAGAAAGCAGCCCCAGGTCTAATGAACCCATTGAGGATGTTACACATGGAGAAACTTTGCAAGAGACAAACTATTTCCTGCGGCTTCCCAGTGTGTAGGGTGGATATAGATGCAAAGGAAGAGCCAGGACTCTTCCATCTTTTAATAATGCTCCAGCTACTCAGCAAGCATGAACTAACCTCTATATTTATTTATGGCACTGTATGACTATGTTTTTTTCCATTATTTTCATGTGTATTATACATCTAAGAATAGTTTTAAAGTCAGCAGTAGTCTCAAAGATTTCAGAGACACTATCAATATCTTTTAATGTTCACAGATACTTTCATACTTTGTTTGAAGCAGGGTCAATCAGGAAAATTCTTATTCTTTGGAATTATGTGGCATATGAACCAAATACGTACATAATGAACAGAATCTACAATAAAGAAGATCTTCTAAATATATTTTTATATTTTACATATATATATATATGTATATATAAATAAAACAAATCAGGTTTATGACATAAGAAAAGGAAGATTGAAAGTCTATTAAAATGAACTGATGATGACCTGACAAGTATAAAGTGTAAAGTTGACCCCTCCTTATTCAACAAATTCACTCTTTGTTGTTTCTTTTCCTTCAACAGGACTTTATTGACAATACAGTCCTTTCACCAGTTGTTAGCCTCTTCAAAGAGACAATTAGATTCTGTCATTTTCTTTCACCATCAGCAATATTACTGGCTAATAGTTGATCCAACATGTTCTTAGCAAATCATAGATATAAATCCTTAAAGCTGTGACATTTCAGGCTACATAAATAAAGCTAGTTCAGACTAATCCATCAGCCTCAGTGTATCATTAGAAATACAAAATGGTTTGCTTCTTTGGAAACTGGGGACTGAGAACAATTTACATCATAGCCCGAATTAGGAACCAGTATCATTTAATTATAGAAAGTAGGGCGTGAGAGGACCTTGACAGGTCATTTAACCCATGCTCCAGGTCCTGGATATTATCTAAATCACTCCTAAAAAAATGCCTCTCTAAACTGCTTAATCATACCTCAAGGTAAACCTTCCCAAGAAAAATGAGGTTACTTAGGTTATTGGTATTAGGTTATGGTTACAAAGTTTCTCCTACTATCTAATGTAAATATTCTCTGTCAGAACTTAAGCCAAGCATCTCTTTATAGCTATAGGTGAAACAAAAACCAATTAATTTCTTCCTTTGTGTAGCAACCTCTTCCATATTTGAAGACTGTCACAGTCTTCCTTCAGCTTCCTTTTCTCTACAGCAATCCTCTTCCTACAGAAGTAGTGAAAATGAGCAGTATCTATTGCAACTGAAAACAGTATGTTTAAAGGTCATCAGTGCTTTCTTGGGAGAATGTTAGTTTCTGGCTTTTTAAAAGAAGGATAATGTTAGTTGCCTAAAATACTGTCCTGGCATTGGTAGACTGCCTAAGGGTAAACCTGCCTCTAGCTTTCTTTGGCAGCTAAGACTACTGAGAAGGTGAGATTGTAGTTCACACACAGGTTTATCAGATATCACCTAAAACTTATGCACCAATCTGACCATCTGAAACTGAATGGTTGGTACTGGTGGAGGAGCTCCTTTTGCTAGTGGAAAGAAAGGACATGCATTACTGATAGTCTTCAAACTCTTCCACCTGTAATTATTGCACATACTACAGAGATCTAGTGGGTGGAGACAGAATTCTTAGCACGGAGTGTGTGTATATCTGATGTGTGCTATAAGCTTGTGCTTCGGGACTGCCTGATGTCATCGGATGGGAATGTGGAAAGCAAAGATGCTGCTTTGAGCTTTGGACCTTATTATGGTGATAAGCCCATAGACACAACTTTTATGAAGGAGTGATGTGCCAGGTCAGGTGAGATGACATGTGAAGGACTTGGTGGTGTCAGGTTCACAGCTGGACTTGATGATTTGAAGGGTCTTTTCCAAACTCAATGTTTCTGTGATTCTATGATACAGGCCTGTAGTTAAGTCCCACAGGAGGACTTGAGGTTGCAATGGACTGAAGTGAGTGAAGAAGGCATGGCATGTATATTAAACCAGGTCTCACACTGCAATCACAGGAGCTACGGCCTGTGCTGTCTGTGTGTTTGCTTCAGGCTGGACTCTGAGATGTTAGTTCTGCCCTCCAGATCCTAAGCAGATCTTTGGATCTGTCTATTTGATCTCTATTGCTATCACAGAATCACAGAATAAATGAGTTTGGAAGGGACTTCTGGAAATCGTATAGTCAAACCTCCTTCCTTGAAGCAGGATCACCTAGAGCAAGTTGCTAAGGGTCTTGTCCAGTCAGATTTTGAGTATTTCCAAGAATGACGACTCCACAGCATCTCTGGGCAACCTGTTACAGTGTTCAATCACTCTTACA
This sequence comes from Antrostomus carolinensis, assembly GCF_000700745.2. Lineage (NCBI taxonomy): Eukaryota > Metazoa > Chordata > Aves > Caprimulgiformes > Caprimulgidae > Antrostomus > Antrostomus carolinensis. The sequence continues at coordinate 6,235 of NW_010307048.1, read as the reverse complement.
GTAAAAAAGACATTTTCACGTTTAAGTGGTACTTACTATGTTTCAGTTTGTGCTCATTGACTCTCAACCTGTCACTGGACATTGCTGAAAAGAATTTGGCTATCTCCTTTACTATCCCCAGTATAGTATTCATACGTATTAGTCAGATTACCCCACACCCACGCACCTCAGAGCTTCTCACTCCAGACTGAACAGTCCTAAACATCTCAGCCTTTCCTTATTTGTCAGATGGTCCTTCACAGCCTTTCTCTGGACTCACTCCACTATGTCCATATCTCTCCTGTACTGGATAGCCCAGCACTGGGCACAGCAGTCAAAATGTGTTTCACTAGGGCTGAGCAAAGGAGGAGGATCACTTTCTTCAACTCACTGGGAATGTTCTGCCTAATGCATCCCAGGAGGCCAGTGGCCTCCATATTGTTGGTTCATTGTTGGTGTCCAGCAGGACCCCCAAGGCCTTCTTTGTAAAACTAAGGCAGCTGCCAGTCTGTGCTGGTGCATGGGGTTATTCCTCCCCAGGTGCAGGACTTCATATTTCCTTTCTGTTGAACTCCATGTCATTCCTGTCAGCCTGTTCCTCCAGCCCACTGAGGTCTCTCTGAATTGCAGTACAATCATCCAGTGTATCAGCCATTCCTCCAAGTTTTGAGACATCTGTACCATGTAAGTTTTCTTAACTTTATTGAGTTTGGTGGGAGCCAGTGGTACTAAGGAGTTCCACAAGATACTCTTAGAAGTCCTTAAGTGATTTAAGGAGTTCCTTAGCTTGTGGAGTGTTGAAAATCTCACCTGCTACCTCCCTTTACTTTTAAGTCTCTGGATCACATTGAAAAATGGGTTGACTATCCAGGAAATAATTGCTATGACCAGTTATCCATCATATTTGCCAGAACACAGGGTTCATACAATGTCAGTGTGTTTGTCATTTGGGTTTTTAACCTGTTCCCTATTTGTTGGATGCTCTAGATTTTTTTTTTTTTTTTTGGTCAAAAATTCCTTCAATTGTCATTATATAGTAAAGGCCATTAAGGTCTGACTAAGCACCTTGCAAATTCTTTGCAAATCTGCAACTGCTGGATCCATATTGCTGTTAACCAGAAGATAGTTTCATTTCCAGATTATAGATTGAGTTTTTAATGATAGTAATTAGAAAAAATGTCTCTTAATTAATGCTGTGTGTATTTTCCATTTTTGAATTGCACCTATAAACTCTCTTTAGATGCACACAAATGTTAGGAACATAGTAAATATTATTTTGACTTGCAAATGTAATTACTGAACCTGAAAACAACTTACAAAAAAAAAGGGAACAAAGCATGAAATTCCACAGCATTGACTTTGCTGAGTACTTGTATCTATCTAATACAAATATATGTAAATCTATAAAGTGGTTTTGACATTTAGAAATTTAAATATGGGCTATTTTACAATTTTATTAGATATACTGGTTACTTTTGCATTTGAAAAAATCAACTATGTCAAGTTGAATTACAGAAGTCTTGTGCTGCAGAAGAAAACCAGAAGTAGTCTCAAATACTCTTTTATAAGTCATCAAAAGTGTTCTTTAATAAATGACACTTGGATAGGCCATTTGTAAACTCAATAGCAAAGTTAGCATGTTCTGGTGCCATGGAAAGCAGTCTGGCCAGCAAAAGCTTTGTTGGCTGCTTGAAGAGGAAAGAACAGTTACCTTAACAATCTCTGTACTAAGTTTAATGGCCTCAGGCCATCAAATAACTTAAACTTATACACACCTGTAAGCGTATGAGTGCTTTTCTTGACTTTAAAATAATTGAAATAATGTTAAGATGCATTCTTTTACACTTCTCTGAAGTCTCATTACCTCTGAGAGCCACTCTTTAAAGCTTTTGAATTTCATCATGTTGATTGTTGATGGGATTTGGAATAACTGAATGCTTACGTTAGATATTCTGCTCTGGAGGAATAGCAAAGAAGAGTAGCTGTCATCAGATAATGAACATAACTATCCCTTAAGAATAAGTACACACAAGTACATTTTTACAGGAGAGGAAGTTATAAGTCATTATAATAATAATTTCTAAGCATGAAGGAGCTATTAAGATTGTAAGAAGATTATTGGAGGCCCTACCATCCTGTACTATCACATAGAAAGTGGGAGCCCTTCATGTGTTCTTCTGCCATTTCCTGTAACCTCTTAGGTGACCAATGAAACATAGCAGACAAAAACAATTACATTAGCAGAAACAAAACACATATAATAATTTTTTCATCCCTTCCTATTATTGTCAACAAGCTGCTATTACTCTAGGGATTGGGGAGAACATGGAAACTATAACAGCATCAGCTAGAGTGGCATTTAGCTATGTTCTGAAAATATAAAAAAAATTTTTTTTAAAAAATACAGTAATGATTTTGCGCAAGATTTATATGATTTAAGTTCTGCTTAAGTCCCAAAGAATAACTTTTGCTGGTTACTCTCAAGGACCTCAAGGTCATGGAGGAATCTGCTAAAAATCTCTCCATCCATTTTAAGATATACTGCTCCCTTAATGCTTCAGGTATAGGCTACTATATGCGCCTAGAACCTTTATCTGGCAAACCAAATATACACCTCCCACTCAGCTTCACTGAAATTCAGAGGAGGGCAGAGAGGTAGGGAGGGTGCATCCCTGCAGTGCACTAAACAACATTGAGAGAAGTCTTTGGAATGCAATCACCTATGGTGTGAACCACCAGAACAGTCCCAGACATTGTTCTGGCCATGGTCAACCAATCCCCCTCCACAATTCCCACATGTAGTTAGAGGGTCGTCATAGACCTGCTTTTCCCACCTCATAGGTTTGATGCAGGCACCCTGTTTGGGAGGGGTTAATAGAGCCTTTGGGTAGAGGGATGGACTGAATCCTGAAATGTGTCCTAACTGTGTCTGACCCTTTGCACAGCACAGTGCTCAACCTGAAATGCACAGTCTTCAGCCAATTTCACTCTGTGCCCAGGAAGGAGAGAATTTCTTCCTGCCCAATGCTTACAGCTTACAAAGATTGGGACTTGATTTCTGGTTTTCCTTCAGTTCTGGGTGAAGCAGTTTGAATCTATGGCTCCAACTACAAGGAAAGAGACCTATTAAAGTAAGAAATTAATCAAGGTGGGAACCTTCTCCATTCCTCTCATTGAAACTGCTCCACTGCATGGATGTGAAAGCAAGAACCATGGGGCCAAAAAGAGGACAACTGAGGATGCTGACTCTGTAACCCAGTGATGCAATCACAGCCTTGTATAAACTACATGAGTTGTTTACTAAATTCAACTACTAAATTGATCTACTTTAAAGTCCCCTCAGCACAGATGAACTAATGTAAAGGGACATTGGAGTCAGTGATGATCAGGCTGAAAGAATAGAATAGAATAGAATAGAATAGAACAGAGTGGAGTAGAGCAGAGCGGATCACAGTAGAGTAGAATGGAACAGAACAGAACAACTTTAGTTGGAAGGGACCTATAACCATTATCTAGTCCAACTGCCCGACTAATTCAAGGCTGACCAAAAGTAAAGGGCATTGTCTAAATGTCTCGTAAAAACTGACAAGCTTGAGGCATTGACTACTTCTCTAGGAAGTCTGTCCCAGTGTTTGACCACCCTCTTTGTAAAGAAATGCTTCCCACTGTCAAGTCTGAACCTCCTCTGATGCAACTTTGAACCATTCCCACATGTTCTGTCACTGCATACCAGGGAGAAGAGATCAGCACCTCTGCTTCCTCAGGAAGCTGTAGAGAGCAATGAGGTCACACCTCAGCCTCGTTTTCTCCAAACTAGACAATACCAGGGTCTATAGATATAGACAAATATTCCAGCCCTTAAGAGACTTATGTGGAACGTAGCCTTTAAAAAAAAAAAAGTTATATGCAAACTTTCCCACTACATTCAATGTATTCATTATTTAACAAAAAATGTGTGTGGCTGACACGTCAATACAGTATTCCTCTTTTGATGCATCATGGAAAGTGATGGGCATGTTTTGCAGAAAAATCTCAAAGCAATTGAACATATTAGTCACATATTACAGCAACTGAGAAAGGCAAATTTTCAAATCAAATGAAACACAGAAACATAAAGTGATGTGCGTGGGTCAGCACAGACCAATGATAAATCTAGTGATGAAATGGGAATGATCCTCATTCCTAGTCCTTAGCTGAAATCGGTGGTGAATATCACTTCTTCCTCTAAAATAATATGCATATCTGGCACATTAAATTAGATCCATATTGAGCACATGTGGGATGATTTCTATGTCAACTATAACCCTATCTAGTATGCTTATAAGGACTGTTAATACTAATAAATATTAGAGGTACTTTCATACATGACAGAGAATCATAGGATAAAAGAAGGTTTTTGTATGAATATCTAGATTTTGTACAGGTTTTTGAATCATTGCCACGAGATCTAAGTAATTTCTTTACCTAAGATACTTACTCCAGATTTATAAAACACCTGGTACACAGTATAATATCACATAGTTCTTCTGCACTGATTGATTTACCTGGTTATTATTATTTCTTATTTGCATTGTGATGATACCTCTGAATTGATGGATGAGGTTCCTACTGTGGCAGCCCTAAAGCAAGCAGCATGGAATAGAGAGCTCCAGCCTTGAGTAGCTCCCAGGTAGACTAAGCAGAGTTTCAACAGAGGAGAAATAATAAAGTATCTGGAGATCAGATTCCTCCAAAGAAACAAACTGATTTTCCTAATTGGGATTCTGCCACTGTTGAATGCTTCCATTTATTTCATTAAAGAGGGATTTCTGCATTATATTTTTAAGGGACTGTGTTGTTCAAACAAAGGAAATTGAAGGTATAGAAAAATCCGAAACTGTAAAGTAATGATTAAATCAAAATTGAAAATTAAAATTGAGTAGGTAAAATAATTAAATCATTAAACCCATTCAAATAGTCTTTCATTTATACCGGGGGCAACTGTTCTCTAGATAAAAACTAAGAGCATCATATAAAATTGTAATATTAATATCAGACTGTTTGGGAGAAGTACAATTGGGGTTGTGAAAAAAATAAATTGGCTTGGTTTAGTTTCGCTTTTTTTACAATGATATTCTTCAGCTCTTTCTCAGACTGCAGAAATGGTTAATTAATGAACTCGGCAGCCTTGTTCTCTCCTCTAGGGCAAACTGTGTGAAACCTTTCAGCAGAAGAAGCTGGCAAATGAAATAGCAGCGCTTCTTAAAATACTTTATAATAAACAAAACTTGCACGATGAAATATTAGTCTGTCAGCCAATGGTTGCCTGGTTGCAGGTCGCCCTGTGCACATTTTCTCATATTTCTTGGTCTAGATTAGGCAGCATCACACTCGTATCTCTGTCTGCAAATCTAGGTGTTTGGAGAGGTAAGAGTGACAGAACTCACTCCAAGACATTCCTGGAGGAGCCAGATGTCCACACTTGTGTTTTCTTTCAAAAGAAATGCAGATTCAGAGCAACACTTTCCCTCAAGAGCGTCCTGCGGAGTGATCTTCTTGGTTCACATAAAGATCATAAAGTCTGTGGGATTCATAGCATCATAGAATGGTTTGGGTTGGAAAGGACCTTAAAGATCATCTAGTTCCAACCCCCCTGCCATCAGCAGGGAAACCTTCCACTAGACAAGGTTGCTCAAAGCCTCATCCAGCCTGGCCTTAAACACTTCCAGGGAAAGGGAATCCACAACTTCCTTGGGCAACCTGTTCCAGTGTCTCACCACCCTCACAGTGAAGAACTTCTTCCTGATATCTAATCTAAACCTACCCTCTTTCAGTCTAAAGCCATTTTCACTTGTTCTGACATTAACTGCCCTTATGAAAAGTCCTTCCCCAGCTTTCTTGTAGCCCCTTCAAGTACTGGAAGGCCGCTATAAGATCTCCCCAGAGCCTTCTCTTTTCCAGGCTGAACAGCCCCAACTCTTTCAGCCTGTCCTCATAGGAGAGGTGCTCAAGCCCCCGGATCATCCTGGTGGCCCTCCTCTGGACTTGTTCTAGCTGCTCCATGTCTCTCTTGTGATGGGGGCTCCAGAACTGGACGCAGTACTCCAGGTGGGGCCTTACAAGAGCAGAGTAGAGGGGCAGAATCACCTCCCGCAACCTGCTGGCCACGTTTCTCTTGATGCAGCCCAGGATACGGTTATTGGCCTTCTGGGCTGCAAGCACACATTGCCAGCTCATGTTCAGTTCCTCGTCCACCACGACTCCCAAGTCCTTCTCT
>NW_010307047.1:0-9759 GCF_000700745.2 Antrostomus carolinensis | reverse complement strand
AAGTGAGCAAAATCCTGCCGGCGTCTCGAAGTGTTCCAGGCCAGGTTCCCCTGTTCCCCCAGGTGTTGCAGGGGAAAAGGAAACGATCGGCAGCCGAAAGGTCTCGCGCTGCCTGAACGCTTCGTTCACCGCCCCCCCATCTTCACTCTTTCACCCACCCACAAATATTAATCAGCAGCTAGATTGCTAAACAGAGCAGAAGAGCCAGGGTCTCCATCCTGTCTGTTCCACCTGACCCACATCAGTGATCCGATCAGTTCCTTCCGCTGAAATAGCACACCCTCTGATCGTGCAAATTGAAGGTGGGGGACACATCATCGTCCGGGACATTGTCATTAACATAACGGTAGTGAATGTCTGGATGTACAAATCATGTTCACCGTGTTTGTTTTTCTGATTAAAAACCCTGCCAGGCTAAGGCAGGAATAAGGGCTTGGAAGCACAAATGCAGTTACTGATGTAATGAGAAGAAATACCATGAAAACGATTCCCCAGATGAAGACAGTAACTGCATATTTGGAGACATAATTTTGATCTTGTTGCTTTACCCAGGCCACGTTCATGGTATGCTTTATTCAAATCGTGATTAATTTCTTTTCCTCCCAAAATACAGTCAAGAGATGTGTGCATGAACAAAAGATGAAATAAAAAATTATCTCATAGTTATTGTTAGTACTTCAACATACCATATCTAAAAGGTTTTACTAGATCAGCTTTCTAAAGATTTGGGTTTTGGCCTACGCTTGTGAAGTTTATTGTTCTAGCATTATTTGGTGCCTTTAATGTGATTTAGAATATAACTCATGCTTATCTACAAAAATAATCAAATGGTTTTATATGCATGGCAATTTCAGCGTGGATACATACCTGCTGGTCTACATGCTCTGTCCAATATGGGCTACTCCTTAATGATCCTTAATCAAGTAGAGACTTCTCCTTCTATATTTGAGTATGCAGGGGTCACCTCAGACTGCTTTCCAGGAGATACAGGTCTTGCGAGATACCTTGGAAACTGTAGGATAAGCAAGCAGAGGACATTGCTGTTGAAAGAGATTTAAACAGTACCAATGTGAGAATATGGGAAAAATGAAACAGGCTAGAACAGAGATTAACAGGATGAGCTTGCATCTGATACATAATTTGTACACAACGTTGTTCCACTTAATTGATTCAGTTAGGGATGATTGACTACAAAATGTAGGCAGGGGAAAAGAAAAAGATCTTTTACCGATAAGTGAGTATAATTTACACTGTGTATACTAATAAACTGTGTATACATTGATATTGACAGTGTAGACATGGCATATGAAAATAATCTTTTGCTGAGAGTTGGGAATAATTCAATCTCCATGACATCAACTGATGAAAAGTTCTGCAATGTTTTCAGTTGCGCTCCACGGGTAAAAAGCATCCTAGAAGTCTAATGAACCATTTAAACAAATTCTGTTTGCTGGGTTAATAATGATGTTTAAACCAAGTGGTCTGTCTGGTCTATTTTTATGCTCATGTGGATGCAGACACATTAGGACAATTTAACTTTGCCTAAAACTTAAAGTTTACTGGCTATTTTTATAGCATCCCAGAATGCATTGTGCTTGGCACTGGATTTAAAGAATACTCATGTTTTTATTCACTTTTCTTAGTTACCCCTCACGTTCTCCTTAATGCATGCATACCACAGTGATTCACAGATCACCAGCTGAAAAGCGCTGCTTTAGGAAGATACAAGCCAACTCCTCCCAGCTGGTTTCAGTTCAGCATTTTAACTGCTTCAACATAGTCTGCTCAGAAGCACATGGCTCAGGTCTTTAGTGCAGAAGAAGGCCTGATGGTTGGCCACAGAAGCTGAGGTTGAAGGGGGTGAGCCAGGTGAGTGGTGAAGAGCCCTGGCAATCCCACCCTTGCCCCAAGCACTTCTTCCTAGGTTGTCCACCCCTTAGCTGAAAGCTGCCAGTTCCTGAGGTCTGCCACTAGCTGTGTCAAAATGATCCATCTTAACTTAAATATTATATTAACTTGTTTGGTTTTTAATTCTGTGATTAATTAGATGATACTAACAGTACTGGACATGCATGCAGTTATGATAGGAGAATGGAAGGGGAGATATGACTCTTTGAACCGGTCCAGAGGAGGGTCACAAAAATGATTAAAGGGATGAAATGCCTCTCCTATGAGAAAAGGCTGAGAGAGTTGGGGTTGTTCAGCCTCGAGAAGAAAAGGCTCCGAGGAGATCTTATTATGGCCTTTCAATACTTAAAGGGGGACTATAAGAATGAAGGGGACAAACTATTTAGCAGGGCCATTAGCGATAGAGAAAGGGTAATGGTTTTAAACTAAAACAGGGTAGATTTAGACTCGATATAAATAAGAAATTTTTTACAATGAGGGTGATGAAACACCGGAACAGGTTGTTCAGAGAGGTGGTAGACGCCCCATCGCTGGAAACATTCAAGGTTAGGTTGGATGGGGCTCTGAGCAACGTGATCTGGTTAAAGATGTCCCTGCTTACTGCAAGGTGGTTAGACTAGATGAACTTTACAGGTCCCTTCTAAACCCTTCTATAGTCAAAATACAGATCAAAAGAGGACAGACAACTTGCAGCCGAAGGTGAGTGGCTCTATTCTGAGTTAATTGCAGTGTTGGAGATTTTGAAGGTGTAACTTTAATCATCCATGAGGGAGAGAACCTCTGTCTATCCTAAAGTTCCAAAATCAACAGATCCAGAAGGGGTAGGCCATTTTATATGTATGTACCTCAGCCTTGTATGTGCTCATATAGTTACCCAAGTTGTTAAGAACCTGTCTACAGCTGTGATCCTTGCACATTCCTCATGCTCTATACAGAGCACAGCAACATTCAGAACACATGACCAAGCCCACTACATTCATATTTATGTTAATAACATAAGCCAATTTTTATTTCTAAGGTAGTACAAAAATTGAGAAGAATGGCAATTTCATAAGCTTGCCTTAACACTGCTGTTTAACACAGCTATAGATCTAAACCACCACATTCACATTTTCAGTAAGCACCATGTGATGCAACACAGTCTCCCTAAGTCTCACCTAAAGCCTAACACAGTATGGGCATTTTTATATTCTAAATGATGAATCTAAAGTTGTCATTTATTTAAATATCTTACATAAAACTGAAAGCTTAATAAAAAAAGCGTAAAAGCAAGCACCACTTAAGATTGCTAAGAGACAATGTGTTTACCTATTAAATAATTTGTGAAATCCATTCACAAATCCCAGAAAATACATCGAGGTCACCATAAAAATAACCACACTCCATTAATTATATCACACTACATAAAATAATACTTGCTAACTTTCAGTGTATTTTCTCATACTGATTTGTACAAACAAGCATTTTCTTTCTAAGAATGGGAGAGATCAATGCATGTGTTTTCCAGTCTGACAGTAGGATGTTTTAGTGAAGTACTCAGATTGTTTTTTCCTAGAAAGTTTGTATGTGTAGTTTGAGAGCATGCTAACATGAGTGAATTTGAATTTGAGACTGTCCACCTTTCTCTGAGAAAAGGAAATCAAGAGACCATTTGAGTCGGGATTATGTGTTGGTTAGAAGAAATGGAATACATCAAACTCATTACAGAATAGCTATTTTAAGAGTTAGTGGTTTACTTCTGTAATATGAAAGATGTAAACCAAAAGAGAAATGCTAGGAAAGCATACACTGAAAGAAAATTCTCTCTACACTGTGGAATACATTGAATCCTCTGAGAAAGATGTCCTCGGGGAACAGCTGCTTCTCTACTGTCTATGCTACTGTAATCACAGGACAGCTGATTCGTCTTTGAGGGATGATATACATATATATATATATTTATATAGATCTTCTACTACTACTTCTGCTTTCTCAATAGACTTACTGTGTGATATTTTGCCAAGTTGCAGGCTCCCTGTGTTCCAGTTCCTGATTCATGTATCTGGTACAATGGGATACTCCCCATGTTGAAACAAATAAAATTTCTGAGGAAAAGGCCAGACTCATACAATAAAGGAAAGAGGCCCCAAACTCCCTAGGTCTAGCATGGAATTCAGATAAGTATACAGAACATGTATGGAGGTAGACATGAACCATGTGCACTGGAACCTAATTTTCCAGGACCTATGTTGCATCTGAACTGTTGGTATGTACCAGATTCATCTTCTGTTATTGTGTTTGAGCCTCAGGGCTAGAGATTTGTACTATGAAGTTAATTTCAGACTTGCTTTTCTACTGGAGCATCTCTTCCTTCATCATACTGTGTTGTATGAAACAGGGAAGGGAATTCAGAAATGTGAATTTTAAATGAACCCTATGACTGAAGAAAATTTCAGATGAAGCTTCTTGAGAAATCTTGCTTTCAAGAAGTCTCTTATCCCGACTTGCAAATGAACAAAAGTGACAAAATCAAGTTATCAGACTGAATAGCCTGGCAAAAGAAACTCTTTCAAGAACACCTATGTACATGCTCTAAGAATGACTGTCAAAGTTCAAACAGGTAAATTCACCAATTCAGTTACATTCATGTTTTGTCTTATTTTTTGACACTTGAATATGTGTAGAGTAAAGTATATAGCTGAAATACATTTATGCAGCCCTCTTATGGGCCTTAATTAATCACAGAGGCAGAACATTTCTATATGCACATAGGTATTGGAAGAGTAAACTTTTTTTCAGTAGATTAATCCCCTTTCCCTGCTTTCATTCAAAATGCCTCATTATAGTTTTAATGCTTCATGGAAGGAAATGTAAGAAGAAATTATGCCTTTTCTTAATTTCATTCCTTTGCATGTAACAATTTTAACAATTTGAAGTCTGACTCTACAGTAGTTTCTATGGCTTGTGTTTTTGTAAGAGTGTGTAAAATGTAAACTCTATTTTATTTCTCTGTAAATGTCAGGAGAGTATAAATCAATAACAGAGTGGTAACTGTGCAATTAACTCATGTCACCCCTGTACCTTCACATTAGCATCACTGAGAATGGTATTACCCTTTCAATGACCTCAGTAAAAGCAATAACATCCTTTTCTGCTAAAGTTAATTTTTTTAAGTGAACTTAACGCTCCTGAAAGGTGATAGATTGACAGTCCTGTAAAGTGAAGTTCCTTATTTGGTCATTGACTAGATACTGTATGGGTAGTATGTAATTCCACAAATTATCTGGTGATACAACCCTGTCCCAGAAGGATCAGAATGGAGTCTGGTACTTCTTCTTTCACCCATTTCATTGAGGTATCACAACTTAGTTGTCAGGGTAGTTTCTGATGCAGTTGCTGTCAATTAGCAAGCAGAGTTGGGATTCCAATTAATTTTTGGCAAGCAACCACACATTGCTGTAATCAGTATTGACAGAAAGTTGGTGGTCACCATCAACCTGCATGTGTAGGCCCCATATCTTGTTACCAATCCCCTAAGCTGTTTCATTTGCAAAGTGACATGAAACAGCAGATCAAAAGGCATCAGGAAATCCTTGGAACAACTAAGGAAGTTAAGTGCAATGTGATAACCTTCTGTCAAGCTGATAGTAAGATGTTGAAAGCTTTATTCTTACTGAGGAAAATGGAGAAAATTCAGCAAATGAGCAAGTGTAAGATAATTTCACTACTCTCACAAGTATATTTGCATGTATTAATTTTACATCATAGTATAGTACTAATCAATCTGTGTGTATTTACCAGAAGTCTGAAAGGGAGCTGCACTCTGGGCATTGCAACTGCAAAGATTTTCACTTAGTTGTCCCCTCTGCCATGTTTCTCAATTAAAGAGAGGAATGTCTCTGTGCCTCTTCTGTCTACAATGAAAATATGCAAATACTTCCTCATCTCAGAGCAGTGTAGAGTACAGACAAATATAGAGAGATTATGAACTGTTCTGATACAGTGGTAATAAGGGAGTCAGATATGAAGCTGAGGTAAGACCATGCCAGGGTTCACCCTTTAGTGGTTGAAGGGTCTTTCTTTCCTTAAATGTGGCTGCAGGGAAACATTTGAAGAACAATTAAAATGGTACCTGTCTCTGACTGAACTCTGTATAGGTATATTTCTGTATTTCTATGTGAACATGGAGCTATTTTCTTCAAAGTGCAGAGGAGGAGAATATGAGAACCAGAGCTGCATGCATGGTAGTGATGTGGTGTGCTGGAGGAGTTCTTGTTTGGGTGACAACTTGCCTTCTTTCTGTACTTGGATTCACACGTATGCACCCTAGTTGTTGTCAAGTATTGTACCACCCTAGGGTTGTCAAGTATTGGAACAGGCTGCCCAGGGAAATGGTGGAGTCACCATCCCTGGAGGTATTTAAAGGATGTGTAGATGTGGTACTTGGGGACATGTTTTAGTGGTCAACTTGGCAATGCTAGGTTTATGGTTGGACAAAACAAACTCCCCTTTTGTCCTCCGTTAGTCAGTGAAATATTTGCAACCAGCAAAGGGCTTGAAGGGCTTGTCCTCTGCTTTCTGTGCCAAGCAAAGAGTTTTGCCATTAACATTGTCCTGTACTTCTACAGGGAAGATGAGGATTTTGTTTCTCATTTCTATCTTTTCTGAAAAAAAGGTACAACCATTGTAGCTTTTAGCAGGAGCAAGTTCAGACCCTTGGACTATAACTGTACTAAGGGACCTGGGTAAGACAGGAATCAAGTGCCCTGCTTATTTTCCTGTGGTTTTATGGGAAGGAAATGCAAGAGGTTAGGCTGAAAATGAGCTACAATGGTATCTATGCTTTCTACACCACCCCTTATCTAGACACTGACGTGACAAGAGCTAAAGGGTATATTGGATATACTGCGCGTAGTCAGAAGTGCTTGTAGTATTCCCATCATATTCAAGTCCTCCTATTTTCTTTACAGTGAACTGTTCTTTGCAGCTGTCTTAGGACTGAATGTGGTCTTTTGAAATGTGACAGGAGTAACTATTTGGATGATAGGATGATGGGATTTTTTAAAATGTTGCAGGGACTTAGACATATCCTTCACTAGATGTATCAGAGGATGTGTTTCCAGCCCTGGAGATAGTTTTTAAAAGGTTTACCTTTTGTTTTAGTGTAATATTTTCTTATCTGGGCTAAATCCAGTTACCTAGATGCTGTTGTGCCAGGTTACACTGATGTTTTTCCTGTGGAATGCCCATCTGGGCTTTCTTCAGGACATTTGCATATGTGGCATCTCTTCTTACATTTAAATCCAACCACTTCTCAGTGTGCCATCTCATTAATTGTACACCAGAAAAAAAGAAAAGGAGAACACTGTGACCTGTGTACGTGTAGAACTTAGTGAGAACCTAGGGAGTTATTTAATGACTTAAATCACCTCAGATTTAAGTGATATTTCTTTTACATTCTTGAATAGCCCACCAGATCCCATGTGCCTGTAGAATTTGCTATAGGGCTCAGGTGGTCCCTCATTAGTTGTAATATCATTTAATTTCTTCCATCTTTATGCTGGAAGTACCTTCAAATAAAGCTTCATGGCATAATTCTCAGTGGCCATAATTAACAATGAGGCCGAGGTAGGTAAAGAATCCACATTTATGAGTGCAGCAGAGATGCATGTTGGTGGCAGACATCACAGTGTTTACCCAGTGGCAGCAAGATAGTGAACTCAGCTGTCATTGGCAGTACCCCCTGCAGGGACAAAGGTAGTGCTAATTAAAACTCACTGTGCACAAAAGGGCCATTCCTAATGAATATGTACTGATGAGACGTTTAGCTATGTCTCTTGCATCTTCAGATGAAATAAAAGTAGCTTTCATGAGAGATTCCTTTTCCCAGGAAGGGAAAAAGATTCAGCCTGAGTTTTTGAGTGATGTCACAAAGCACTCTGGAGGCAGGAGAAGAGCTTCTTTCTTTCCAGCTTGTCATGGGGGTTGGAAGAGGTCACCTCTGGAGGTCTCTTCCAACCTAATGTACTCTATGAGTCCGTGATAATTTCTGCACTTCTGTGAAGGAAAACTAATGTGATAAATCTATATGAACAGAAGAGTTAATTCCATAAAAATGTAATGCTGCCAAAGTCAATGGTAAAATTTCTCTTGTTTTCAAGGGAAAAAAAAACGACTTTTGTGTGGGGTGGAATGTGAATTTTTTGCACTGAGTACATTATAGAATATACAGGCAAACTTTACCATACAATTGTAACAGTTGTTTGTCATAACTCCACCCTGACACACACTGACAGCCATAAGCATGTTTTGACTTACGGATCTTCTGTAAATACTTGCTCTGGTTCACCATCAGGTCATACTGCAGCCAAAGAATCCTATTACATCTCTCTTTATCATTTTTTGCTGTGGGTTTGAATCTATCCTCAGAGCAAGACCAGACCTGAGACTTGCAGCATGTTCTCAAACCCCATATGCTAGGGTGTGCCTGGTGTATTTGTGTGGTGGAGAGCTGCCAGGCTGCTCAGCATAACCCTCTTTCAGAGAAATGTTCATGTGAAAAGGTAAAAATAAATAAATAAATAAATAAAATCTTTATTTGGCTTTCGATAGTAATTTGAGGTATCAGATAATTTGGGGTATCAGCATATCAGCTGGTATTATTTGCATAACCAAATAAGCTAGTCACTTGACTGTAACCAAAATTCAACGCCTGAGAGAGCCTCTGAAAATCCTTGCTGCTTGCACTAGTATCTCTGCTCCCCACTGAGTGTGCTGTGAAAGTCTAGACTCAAGGATACAGTTAACAGGAATAACTGAAGCTGTGAAATAAGCCTGTTTACTATGGTTTTCAGTGTTACAGCCAGAATTTCCAGTTTCAGCTTTGCAGAAATAGCGTGTACCCTGTATTTTTACTCTTAAAGGAGATATGCAAAGTCATTTTCAAATACGGAATAATGTTTTGAAGTTGATCACTTGCATTTCTCACAGTAAACACTAGATGGCCATGTGACCTTTTTCTTCTTCCCATGTTAAAATTTAATTAGGAGAAAGCCCCTGTGGTGTTCTTGATGACTATAAACAATATTACATTAGGAAATTGCTCTAGAAAACGTAGACCATGTTGGACTCATTGCAGCAGGGTCAGAATCACACAACTGTATATAGTACCTGGTAGCTATATCCTGTGTCCTATATGAGATGTAGTAAAATATATTTAAATATATTTTTAATGAAGAAAAGAAAATTCTCTGATAACAGTTCCAAAGTAACCTTTCAAGGAAGATTTTAATGCTGTAACATAGCTTATTTTCATGAAGTTTGCTTCATGTTATGGCTGAGGTCCCTTCCAATCCCTAATATTCTGTCATTCTGTGATTCTGTGAATGTTCACATATCTAAATATTGCTAATCCCTAAATTAAGAGGCATTTCATAGCTAACAGTCTGCAAGAAGATCTGAATACTATGGATAAATTTCATTCCCAAAGCATAGCCATATTTGAGAACAAAAGTTACATTAAACAAGAGTTTAGCATCCTCATGCATGTTGCTCTAGGATGAGGTTTGCTTTATCATTTTTGTAATGCATACCTTTTTCTCTGCAACTGTAATTTCATAGGATTTATTTGTAAACATTGAATCATTAAAAAGGTTTTGATGAAAATTATGATTCTCCTAACATTTTTGTAGAAGTATTAAAGTATTCTTTAGCTGAAAAAGTAATATCGTTCCAAAATTCCTAGTAACAGAATAGAACACTAAGCCTTCTGTTTTTAACTTTTTAGCAGGACCCTTTGACTTCCACAGGTTGAATACAGTTCTTACAGTTTCTTTTTTCTTCCCATGCTTTCATTATATCAAATATATATAT
>NW_010307046.1:0-4580 GCF_000700745.2 Antrostomus carolinensis | reverse complement strand
AGCAGTAACCACCCCACTTTTAAGTTTCTCAACGTGGACCTCTCATTGTGTGTAGAACCTGAGGTGTGGCACCACCATGGGGCTTCTGACCCGCAGACCCACGAGTGGTGTCCTTGCTCATCCATCCAGGAAGTTGTACCTGAGCATGTTTTTCTCATGCCGTGGCTCACTTGTGATGTGTTGGGGAGTGAGGCAAAGGCAGCTGCTGTTTGCAGGTGAACGTGACCACTGCAGCATCTGCCTTCCCAGCTACAGAGCTCAGTGGGCAACAGCTTTCCTAGACAAATGTGCAAGACTCCCAATACTTTCACATTTCTGTGTCAGGAGAAAGCCAGCTGGGCCAAAAAGCTTTTTAGGGAAGCAAAGGGTGGGAAAAAAATAGAATAGGCAACATCCTGATAGAGGTGCAATGGGGTTTTTTTAGAAAGAAGCTTCATTCTGCACCCAGGGAAAGTCAGTTGAAACTGGTACCTGCTGGCTGTCTTTCTGCTGAGTTGTTCCTCAGATCTTTCTGTCCTCTGACTGAAAAGTGACATTGATGAACAAGCCTCGGGCGCCTGTTGGCTCGTTCCCATGGATGTGCCCCTAGGTAGGAAGAGGAAGCTGTGGAGAAGTTTCACACGGCTTCTTTGTTCACATCGCTTCTCCTGAGCAAAATAGTGCCCTTTTAGTGCCCAAATAGTGCCCTTTCCTATGGTGTGTGGCCTAGGTGCCGCTCCTGAATAACCTGCCTACACTGACACCACAGACTAAGGCACATAAGGCAGCTGGTTGAACTGCGTAAAGTTTAAGTTACATTGGGAACTAAATCCCCAGTTTGTCTTTTCCTGGGAGAATCCCACCAGTGAAGTGGCCTGAAATGACTGAATGGGCACTCAGACATGCAAGCAGCATCCTTCTGTATTTCACCCCAGTGCAGAGACCTTCAGAGACGGGTCACTCAGCAGCAGCAAGGTCGGTGTGCATCCCTGGTACAACCCACACTGCTGCTGAGGCACAGACATCTCAACCAATGCAGAAACATGACAAAACCAGTACTAAACGTTACATCAGTGAAAACAGTGACACAAACCATTGAAAAAGCAAATGGCAGGCCTTAAAAACAGGTTGTTTGTAACCCTTTGGGTTGGTGCACTCCCATAGTACACTGAGAAAACATCCTACCTGGTGTTTAGTGAATACAGTGGAAGCGTGGATCATAGGAGGCTCTTTTACTGCTGGGATTTATGGCAGGGGAGAAACAGGTTGGACTGTGCACGTAAGCAAATACTCGTGTGGTGTAGTTCCTCTTGGCCTGTGTGTTGCTACTCTTGGATCTTGTTTTCAGGGGAGTATGGGGAGCAGATTCTTGAAACAAAACCCCACTGGTTCTCCTGTGGTTCTTAAGCATGTTGGACAACAAGCAGCAGGAGCAGCAGCTCGAGCTGTGTGTGCTGGAGACCTGCTAATTCTGCGATGCTTTGTGCTGACGGGCAACAGATGCAGCTGCTAGCTAAATCTCATGTGTGCATTCACTAATACATGCTATGAACATATGCAATGTTTTGGCAATAGATAAGAAAAGATCCACATTTGCGCTGAAATATTTTAAAGAAACTGAAAAGTCATGAAAAATTACAAATGGTTAGGAAAAAAAATTCCATCCTGTTATTTTTCCTAAAGTCTTACAAAGTCTCCTTCCTTTCTTCAGTTTCTGACAAGCCATGTTACAAACCTTATTTTCTACTAATGGCACCTTGTGCTTCTGGGATTTACACATGGAAATCGTTTGTAGACAGATGTGACATGTAATTAATGTATCATATTTGATACCGTTCCTTTGCAGGATGATGTTTGATTAACACCTATTCTGGCTAATAGGAATAGTTCAGTTAAGCTCTGTGTTAGTTTGAATAAAGCTGTTGGTTTTGGATGGTAATTTCTTTGCATTTAGATTTCTGAAGTTATGACTCTTTCTTGCTCTGTTTCTCATAAGCAGCCCTGACATGTAATTAATGTATCATATTTGATACCGTTCCTTTGCAGGATGATGTTTGATTAACACCTATTCTGGCTAATAGGAATAGTTCAGTTAAGCTCTGTGTTAGTTTGAATAAAGCTGTTGGTTTTGGATGGTAATTTCTTTGCATTTAGATTTCTGAAGTTATGACTCTTTCTTGCTCTGTTTCTCATAAGCAGCCCTAAATGGACGTTTAGGTACATTATTGGAGGAATTTCAGGGTTGTGGTACCCTTAACTACTTATTGTCATGGTGTTAGGTGATTTGAATTATTTTTCTAATAAGTATTTCTGTCACTTAGCAATGCTCAGTGTCTTAAAAAAATTTTTTTATTGGCTGATAAGTAATTTTCATCTTCAGAATGGTAGTATAAATTACAGATACAGCAGTGTTGATAGCATGAGTAACACTAGGTACTTGTGTATGCAGCCCAAAATCACCAGTGTAGTGTTGTGTTGCACAAAACTCCTCTGCAAAGTGTGGAATAAAACAAAAAAATCCTGGTATTTTTGTGCTCTCCTCTTAGGTGATTGTCAAATACATTAAAATAGACTCTGAACTATGTTTTCACCTTTTAATTTGATTTAACCTGTCCAGGACTGTGAGGCATTAGCTTGTCCATCTTCTCTTAAAGGCTGCTTTGTGTTCTTGCTGCCTGGTATTTTGTTTTGGCTCTTGTTCTTAGCTTGTCAGAAACACCCTTGAGGTCTTACTCTCTGCACTCCTTGTTTCAGGTTTCCTCCAGTACGTGCCAGTCTGATGTGACTAATTCCAGGGAAGCTTGTCAGAAGTGGCCACTGTTTCAGTTTGCAGAGGTGAGTTTCTTTCTAAAGGGTTGTCTTCCCCGGTGTTACCTTTTAAGAAGCATCTGATGTTAAGCTGAAAGAGAAATCAAAACTCTTTTAACTAAAATTCCTGCTTTTATTTGTTGCTTCTTTTTGTGTTGATGGCACTGGGTCATTTGTCAGCTAGACAGGACAAACTTGAAGTGCAGGAGCATGTCTTTAGGAAGATGGTGGAAACCCAGGGCAGTAACGGAGCTGTGGTTGAAACAGCAATTGAGATGTGTCGTTCCTGCCCTTAGTTTTTAACTAGAGTCTTAGTGACTGAGGTTTTAACGTGTGTGTTTGCATGTTACACTATATCCTTTATCTATTGCGGCTGCTATAGGCATTGACTCCATCAGAAATAACTGTATTTCTGAAATTTCCCAAATTTTATTGTATTCTGTAATCCCCAGATAGCTCTGTGCAGCTGTGCTTTAGTTTTGCAAGGTACAACATTCTTGTCAACTTACTTATTTCCAGTAATTGCTGGAAATGCAACTGTGGTGCTTGGTTGTTTGTTGTTTTTATTTCAAATTAGACTCTATTTCCTCGACATTCTAATGGATTTTGTTGTCGTAAGTCACAAGACAAAAGCGAGGTTGCAAAGAATCCTGGAGCTCTGCAAGCACCACTTGCTTGTTTATATATTTCCAGTTTCTGAAATGGTCATAATCAAGTGACATCTATGAATATTTAGCTGTGTAAATATTGATTGCACAGCACACTGGGTGGTGTTTGGGTAAGTGTAAATGGAAAGAAGTTTTGTTGTACATAGCAGGGGCTTCTGTTTATTACTTGTTTTCACACCAGCCTCCAATCTGACTCCTCTGTCTTTCAGACTCATTGCTGTACGCACCTTGCAGTCCTAGCACACATGAAATGCAATTTGTTTCATTGTTTGTCTGTTTGAACATCAACCCATAAGATCTTGAGTTCCAACTTGAGATCTGAGGTTTTCAAAATGTATTAGAACAAAATGAAAGCACTGCTCCATTCTTTGTGATTAAAGGCAATAGGCAGAGGGCAGTGTGTAATCCTGGCTGTGTGGGTGTGCGTTGTTGCTTGGTCCATACAATCTGCAGTAGCCAATTTTACCAGAGACATGAGAAAACGCCTGTGCTCCTATCTGGGATCTGACTGATGCTTTGTTCTGGGATGTGCACAGGAGTGAGAGAGCTCTTCCTCCCTCCCTCCCCTCCTCATCAGAAAAGGCAGAGGTTATTTGTATGGGGTAAATCAGGGGAACGGTCCTTCATCGACATGGGCGTGTCTGTGATTCATACTCATACCAAGAGGTATTTTCCTCTGTCAGGAATCTTATGGAAATACAGTGGACTAGGCAGATTACTGCCATGTACCTAGAGCAGGAAGAAATGTGCAAAAATACAGTGTCAGCCAGCTTTCTACCTGGGCTCCATTTATTCCCTTTGTCTTTTTTTAGTGTTTTGAGTTGTTTTAATACAAAACCTGATCTCGAATTGAATTGTGTGGGAGTTTATTCTGAATAAAAGAATTTGGATCAGAGCCACGCATTGAGAAACGCAGATTACATCCACCATACTATTCAGGCTTTATGCCTGTTACAAATTGTGATGAACTTGATGTCAAATAGAAGTAACTCTCCCTCCTTTGCTTTCTTATGTGATACACTGAAACAAAGCCTGCCATTCTGCCTCTACTGATTTTTTTTGGGGGGGACAGGTTACATTTTTTAAAACCGCATTGAGATTAAGACTCAAAGGAGGTCAAGTGCC
>NW_010307045.1:18886-23203 GCF_000700745.2 Antrostomus carolinensis | reverse complement strand
TTGTTTGTTTTTCTCCTTTCAGTCTTCTTTTGTAAGAGTATCTGTATGTTTCACTCTTCTCATTCTCATATTTAGCCAATTATTCCTGATATATTTCAGATTTGAGTTTTCTATACTGACATTTTTTCAGCTAACTTTAGTATTCACTTTATTCTTATTCCTTTCTATGTAATATCTCACAGCTGTTAGAACAAGCAAACTCTTGTTATGAAAGTCTGCTATAAATTCATTCTGAATCCCAACTGAAATTGCTCGGTATAATTTTTCGTGACTGGTGCAGAAATTGAGACTTGCCACTTCTCATGGCTGTTTATTTTTTGGGTAGGTCACTAGCAGTAGAAGTGTCACCTAGTGATCAGGATTGTTAATCATGGCTTTGAAAGCACAGCTAGCATTTGATTTGAAAAAGTGGATTAAAACCAAAGCATCATGTGGGCCCATTCCTACCCATCTGTACTGGAAGTTTCTTCTTCTATAGGAATGTCAACACACACACTCAGTCCACGTGAAATTTAGAACAACAGGTATGTCTGGTGAAATAAAAGTGGGAACAAGTATTTGAAGTGAGAAGAGGAAAATCAGGAACAACCTAGAGGGAATCTGTGATAGATTTAAGAAAGTTTCTATTCCCTTGTCCCACTTCATTCCTGCAAGAATTTTCTACCCTTTTATATATGCCATTGCTGAAACACAGCTTGTATCAGGGTTTAAAACTTAAACCTCAAAAACAATAATGAAAACATAAATGGGATTCTTTCTTTCAAAATAATAATTCTTTGCGATTTTTAAGGCCATTACTATGATAATAAAGATAAACTGGCATGGTACCTGCTACCACTGCTCAATGTTTGTACAGGATCTAGATATTCTTTTTTTTTAATATATCCCTTTATCCTGTCTTTGGTACCTCTACTATTATGCGTAGCTCATAGTTACTAAAGAGAATTTTAGCTAGAACACTGCTTTGTAAGTTTATGATAATTTTATGTAATCGACATTTCCGGATAATGCTATATTTTAGTCTTGTTGCAAAGATATTGAGGAAAATGTGAATAGGTGGAGACTGATTAATGACCTTGTATTGCACAGTGTATAGAGTCATAGAATCATAGAATCTCCTGGTTGGAAAAGACCTTTGAGATCATCGAGTCCAACCATACCTGTCCATTACTAAACCATATCTCTGAGCACCCCATCTACCTGTCTTTTAAACACCTCCAGGGATGGTGACTCAACCACGTCCCTAGGCAGCCTGTTCCAGTGCCTGAGAACCCTTCCAGTAGACCTCAGGTGACTTGTTTTTATGTGTCCTTAACATATATTTTTAAGAACCCTGATATCATTGCTCAAAAAGGGAGCTAAGCTGTTTCACATCTTTATTGGAGATTTGAGAGAGGAAAGTGGAGAGGAAAAAGTAGTAAAGTATTTTCCAATAAAAATCTATCCTATTTAAACTTGAATTATCCATGCTGGTACATGTTTTAGATGATGCTTATATGTAAATATAGAAGGCTTGGGAGTTTTGTTATTTTATCCTAGTATGGAAAGAAACTAGATGAATTGTAATTTTATATCTTCAGGAAAATAAATGAGTTACAGTGTAATAAGCATAATGATCAACTTTTATGTGATAATATGGTTTACTAAAAATAATACTATTGCTTCATTGTTTGGGGTATAATTTCTGTTTATACATTTAATCTACAAATTAGCCACAGATCTAATAAAAGTCCCACTGAAATCTGTTAAAAAACTTTGATATTAAGAGCCTTTCATATTGTTTGGTTCCATTTTATAATCACTGTTAAAAGTAAAGGATACATTCCTTCCTTAAATTATTTTTCCAGTCTTCCCCAGAGCATCACAGTCTCAAGATACTAATCATCATGGTAATTACGTATAATTTTATGTCCAGCATTCTTGCTTCCTCTTTAGTAGTAACGTATCCATACTTACACTGAAGAGAATCTCTCAAGTTCTGGAAATCTTTTCAACAATTTAATTCAAGTATCGCCAACACACTGTTTTGAGTTTTATTAGACTTTTAGCTTGTTCTTGCATTCTAATGCCATTCTGTTGGCTTGTGTTACTGCTTGTAGTATTTAGAGCACTGTTCTAGAACAGAATAATATATAATTGTTTATTGAAAACAGTATGATTTTTGACTGTAGTGTTGTCTAAAGATGTTGAGGGAAGAGATCCACCTAACAAATACTGGTTCAAACAACTGATAACTCTGTAGAATGCCATTGATGATGGCAAGCTCAGTTTGGAGGGGTGGGAAATGACTGTTCTGTAAAATCTCTGTTGCTTTTCTGGTTCAAACTGCTGTTTACAACTAATGAGGTGGATGATTAGCCCAGCCCCAAGGTAGGCACCCACATCCAGTTTCAAGATCAATTTGTAGAGGAACGAGGTGCAAAAGCTAGTCAAATCAGGTTTTCACTGAGCAGCGTAAAGCACATTTCAATAATGTGTATTTCCTCACTAAACTTCTGTTTCCTCTCTGTAGCTGTTTGACTAAGAAACTGGTTGAATCTTCTAGGATTTTTATTTATTTTTAACTGGAAAATAAGTATGTTTTGCTCTTATTATAATCGGGAGCATTTTGATTAAAAAAACTGGCCACATACCTAGGAACTCAGCATACATACTTACTAAACTTTGTAATATAAAATCGCTGATTAGATGAAAATGTCTTGGTAAAGGAGAAAGAAAGATTACCGGAAGTTGGTATTTTAAGGCAAATTGTTCTGAGTTCCCATTCTAATTCTGGGTACTTTAACTTAAATAAGGGTTTATAGTAGGGTCAAGTGTGTCATACAGTTAATTTAATATGTAGATTAATTGGTTTGTGGGTTATAGGGTGGTTAAAGAATGGCTTTTTGGCAGTGCATCCTAAGGTGACTTTGTAAGGAATGCCATTCATCTAGTTGCTGTTGTGCCAGGATCTCAGGGATGAGAACACTTGTCTATGGCAATTTTAATACCTATTTTTTTCCCTGCAGTAATTTTATACATGACTGTTTAGAGCTATGAACTTACTGAAACTAGCTGATTAGAAATGCGTTATATGTCCCAAATTACAATTATTGGTTAATATATGCAGATTGTTCAGAAACTGGTAGATTCTTTGCTTGGCAGGACAGTCTCTTTTTTTACCCTCTAGATTGTGCTAACACTGTTACAAAAGAATATCACTTACCTTGCAAATCTTGATTAGGGTAGCTGTAGTTTAGAAATTTTATTAGAAAAGTCTGTTTATGTTCTAGAGACCAGATTACATTTACTGACCAGAAATATTACAGAATACTAAACTATTATTGTAATTACTGCCCTTTCAAAAGAATGATTTTTTTATTACTTAGGAATAATAAGTAATAAAAAGATCATATCTTACTTTTGAAATGTAAAATACCTGGATAGTAGAAAGTGGTAAAGGATTGAAGGCTAAAAAAACAACATTAGGAATACTGAGGGAAAGATGTACAATATGAAAGGTGAGGTAACCATAATAAAAAAGAACTTGTGAGCACTGATGCAAGATGTTAAAAAGCAGACTGCTTTTTCACTGGAGTTGTTTGTAAGAAATAAGACTAACTTCTCTTTTGTGGTAATCACAGTGGTTTTGAATGTTTTCCTCTTTCTTTGTTTTATATTTATGTGGCTGTTTCAATCAGTATTCCCCTGTTTTAGGTATAATATTGTTTAATAAATAAATAATCTTAAGGATTAATGTCTTCCGCTCCACATTAAAATGCAAATATTTATTTTTTTGTATCATGGTAAAAGAGCAGTTGTGCAAGTTTAATATGCCTCATTTATTTAGACATAGCAGTATAGCAGGGTATTATGAGCTCAGAAGCCTCCTATTTCAGTGGGCTTTGAGATCTAGGTTTATATTTTATTTCCTGACCTTCCTGCATAAACAGCAGTGTTGTTTGATTTTGATACTAAGATGAACAGATCACACATCTGCAGTAATTGCCTGTTTATCTTAACATCCTACTTCTTTATGATGTGGCAAGCTCCAAGTGTCCCCACTTTCTGTCCACTTTCATCCAGCCTGGTGGACTGAAGGACAAATGCTGCATAACTCTGCGTCCTTAGCCTGCTCACACTTGTCTTCTGATACTGAAATTGAGAATAGGTCCTCTGTCAATGTAGACAGAAAAGCAGATGATTTCTTTCTTGAGCTGAGGTTTTAAAAGAGATTAGTAAGTCATAGAGTATTTTTGAGTGCATTATTACATATTTTTCTCTTACATGTTTTCCACAGCTTGCACTGAAGGACCCTGTACACACTGTGTCATTGCA
>NW_010307045.1:0-18861 GCF_000700745.2 Antrostomus carolinensis | reverse complement strand
GGAATTACTGGGAGAACAAGGTTTTCAGGCACTTATGGAAACCGTGGATACAGAAATAGTTGCACAGCTACAGGAATTTTTACAAGGCTTCTAAATAAGCAGAAACAAGATTTTGTATGTCCCATTTCCCTTTCAAAACAATATGAAAGAACTTCCATGTTGTATGGAAGAGCCAAGTGAAAGCCGAAAATAACTTGTGTTAAAAAATAAAGAAGTTTCTGTTGTTGCTATTAAACTAACTTTGGTAATGCTTTATGTTATTTTTTTAATAATGCACTTAGAATTTTATCATCAAGATAACACTCCTGTGACTCCTGACATGGTGTATGCTGTCCTAGATAGTACCATTTTTTGGTACCATTACTGGCTTTTTGGTTCACAAAGCTATGTCATAAACGGAAAGGTCTGAAGGAATTTAGTAATCTGTGTTAATGAGAAGTGTCTGTTAATCCAGCAGTATAATTCAGTATCAGGAGCTGCTTGTCTTGATAATGTATACCTATAATTTTTTCCCCTTCCTGTTACCATTTCTTGTCTGTACATTCAACAATACAAGCAGAGTTAGGAAAGCAATGAGGCTGTGAGCAGAAATATTCCTTCATGAGAGAAATATAATTCCCATTTTAATTGTCTCAGAAAAAAAGAAACTTAGATGGTAGAGCTTAAATTGTATTTGAAGAGGTGTTAGGGTATATCAATGTGTATCTCTATCTGAAGATCTAGGTTTTAGTTTTTATCACCAATTTCTTTTTCTTTTATGAAAAATTTCTTGCTTTATTGAGTTGGTTGTATCTCACTTGTAGCTCTCAGATCACAGAGAAATTCACCAGAGGTAGATGAGCAATTAATTCCAATTAATTCTTGGCTGTACCTGGACTATTTGATTGCTGTTGTTCAGTATCTCAATTCTTTGGTTTTTTTCATCAAAGGCGTATCATCAGGATACTTCATCATTGTTACTGAAAAGTTTGTGTCCAGACGGTCACAATTTAAATAATTATTTTCAAACCTGAGGCTCACTTTGACAATTATTTATTAGTTACCTGCACAGCTGCAGGAGTGACGGAGTAAAGGTGCTCCTTTCGCTGTGCCTTTGTACCTTGCAGGTGGGAGCAGGAAGAGAAGGCTCTTTTCCATTTTCACAGAATGGTAAGGGTTGGAAGGGACCTCAGGAGATCATCTAGTCCAACCCTGCTGCCAACTACACCGTGTTGCACTGAGAAGCCTCCAGGTGGGTTTTGAACATCTCCAGAGATGGAGACTTCACAACCTCTCTGGGCAGCCTGTTCCAGTGCTCCAACACCCTTGCAGAAAATAAGTTTTTCCTTAAGTTTGTATGGAACTTCTGGTGTTCCAGTTTTTGCCCATTGCCCCTTGTCCTGTCTCTGGGTACTACTGAAAAGATAGTAGTATGGCATCCATTTGGCCGCGGCACTTCAGGTATTTATAGACATTGATGAGATCCTGTGATAGTTTCACTGGGCTAGCCCTTGCCTAGCAGTCAACACAGCCGTTCACCTTCTTTCCCCCCACCCCCAGGGGATAGGGGAGAGGATTGGGGGCACAAGGATAAGAAGGCTTGTAGGTTGAGATAAGAACAGTTTAATAATAGAGAGAAAACTTAAAATAATACTAATATTAAAATAGTAGAGATTAATGATAACAGTAACAAAATACGCAAGTGAGTGACACCCAGTGCAACTGCTCACCCCCCTCCTGACCGAGCCCAGCCTGTTCCCAGATAATGATCCCGGAGGAGCGACAATCCCGAACCGAAACCGCAATCCCAGAAGAGCGAGAGCCCGAGCAAAAGCCAGAGAGACAAAAGAGGAAGAGCCCCTCACTAATATACAGGACATGATATGATATGGAATACCCCATTGGCATATCTAACTGTCAATTAAGTTTATTAATTTAAATATTCTTCTCCCCCCTTAAATCTTGTGCTTGTGGACTAACAGAACACAAAGTCCTCCACTTCCAGTGACAGAAATGTAAACATTGGTATGTTATCAGTCTCTCTCTCACAGCCAGTCCCAGACTGGAAGCAGAACACTGCACAATTCTAGCTACTGAGAAAGAAAAAGAAAAGAGAAGAAACCCAGCTCTATTTCAGCTAAAAACCAGGACAGATCCCCATCTGAAATTTTGAGATTTTCCTTTTGAGTTCTGATCTTCCATCTTCAAAGTTGAAGTGAACTTTTTCTTCATTAAGGGATAATTAAGCTATATAAAACAGATTTAATTTTTTTTCCCAGTGGGGATTAGCTGTTTAAAGACACCTACATGCTTCTGATAATCTTATGAAATAACCAAATTCTTTTAAAAATCTGAGCCTTTTTCTTTACTGACCTTTTGGGGAGTAATTGTTTTTGAAACCTTCCTTCTGTTTGCAGATTAAGCCTTGACTGTTTCCTCCTTCTCTGGCTTCACAGGCAGAGGCAGCTGGGGCTCTTGCACCTTTAAATGCAAAACCTCCCCTGTACCTAGCTGCCAGCATCAGTGAACAGAAGTTATTTTAAGACTCACTGTTATTGATTACCTGTTTATTACCTTGGTGTAGGGAGACTTGTTAGAAGAATTGTTAAGAAGTTATCTGCATGTCCGTTCCTTATTCATCCACCAACATCAATTCTCAAAATTAAGAGTTTTACCTGGTTATGTCTGGTACTTGCGAGGGAAGGGACTCAGTGTGTTAACGGTACCTTTCAGCTGTGAACTACAGTTAACAGAACCCGGTGGCATTTGACTCAAATTGCCTTTGTTGTGTGGTTTTGACTCAGCTTTTGACTCAGTGTAAAACTAGCACAGATCTGGTCAGCTTCACTAGGTTTGACCCTGCATGGCATGACTGCATGGCATGCAGAAGAACCTCAGGTCAGGAAGGAATACTTTTCTATCGCTGTTTGGTGAAATCACTTGCGCACCACCAAATGGTGCTCCCTGATGTTTCAGAGGAAGGGAGGACCCTACCTACTGCAGTCCAGCCCTAGCCAAAAGGCTGCTGTCTTCATTTTTGCTGCCTGGCCAAGCCTCCAAGCTCCCTGTGCAGCATCTTGCAGTCAGGTCAAACTTGTCAGCATGGCTGCCCGCAGCTGAGCCAGACCTGCCTGCCTGCATCATTCTCTCAGATATTCAAGGCCCCATTACCTCATGTGGTGGAGTGTTAACTGCAGTTTATTTTAGTGCATGGTAACTAATGCTGGCACAGACTCTGTCAGGAATGATGGACATACTTTTGGCTAATAATGGCACGATAACATCGTGATTAACTTTCTGAGTAATGTCTCTGAATAGGCATATGTATTCATTTTTGTATGCATTAGGGAACAAGTTAAATTTGTCACTGGGTGTTTAGCTTTTCTTGGAAGATTCTACTCCAAGGTTTGGACTATAAATGAAAACACTTAATGCCACCATAACTGCTTATATGACAACCACTCTTAGTTAGGCCACTGCAAAACAAGTGTCCGTCTGTGCTCAACAGCAATCTAGTACTAAGAAAGCAGAGAAATTTCAGCTTGAAACAGCAGAAAAACTTATATATAGTATACTTATATATTAAATCCTTATATTTAGGATTAAATTTTCACTTGAAGTTTGTGGATTAGGACTGCAGCAAGCTTTAGCCCTTTATGTTGTTGTTGAAATTTCTGATTTCAGCCTCCTGGGGAAGAAAGGAAACCAAATACAACAAATTGCCTAATGCTGAAGCAGTAAAATGTAGTTTCTGAAATTCTTGTGAGGAAGGATCTTTGATCCTGTTGCCCTTTCAGCTTTGTTTTTCAAGGCAAAAAATAATTTAAATTGGGATTTTGGTTTTTTTCTACAGAACAATTAAACTCCTGACGCTTCCAAATTTTATCAGTGTATCTTTCAGAAGAGGCAACGACTGTGAGTTGAAGACAAACTTTTTCTGACTCCTGATAAGAGTTAAATGTCTTTGATGGTATATGCTGAAAGAAACAGAGAAGACTAATTCTGCTGCTTCCATCTTCAAAAAATTAACTTTGGTGTACCAATGACATGATCATTTTCAGACCTCTGGCTGAACTGAAGTGTCAATAACCCATTTAATCTTATTGCATTTTGAATTTTTTTTTTTCAGCCTCTAAAAGTAATTTTATCTATGCTATGTTTTATCATGTCAGATAGTCCAGGTGTTTGTCTCATATAAAACAATTGCTGGAATAATTTTACTTCTGCAAATGCTTTCAGGTTAGATAACCCAAAGTATGATAGATAACCATAAGTATGTTAAAGTTCTAGATTTGCAAAGTAAAAAAAAAAATGTATCTATGTGGGTATGTGTATAAAATGTGGCTGTAGATGGATGTATATTGCTTACACATGGGGCCGGGAGGTCACTGGTACTGGTGTTCGCCGTGCCAGCCCTGTTCCAGGGGGGCCGGTTGCCTTGCTGCCCCAGCTGCCCCTTGCTGTTTGCCAGCAGCCGCTGCCGTGGGGCGCTCCCCCTGGCCTCCCTCCTCATGGCAGCCGCCCTGCTGCCGTGGTGAGGCTTACTAACAGAATCACAGAATGGTTGGAGGGTGTACCTTGCAGGTGGGAGCAGGAAGAGAAGGCTCTTTTTCCATTTTTACAGAATGGTAGGGGTTGGAAGGGACCTCAGGAGATCATCTAGTCCAACCCCCCTGCCAAAGCAGGTTCCCTACAACAGGGTGCACAAGGAGGTGTCCAGGCGGGTTTTGAACATCTCCAGAGTTGGAGACTTCACAACCTCTCTGGGCAGCCTGTTCCAGTGCTCTGGCACCCTCACTGTAAAGAAGCTTTTCCTTAACTTCCTGTGTTCCAGTTTTTGCCCATTGCCCCTTGTCCTGTCACTGGGCACCACCAAAAAGAGCCCAGCCCCATCCATTTGGCCCCCACACTTCAGGTATTTATAGACATTGATAAGGTCCCCTCTCAGTCTGCTCTTCTCCAGGCTGAAGAGTCCCAGCTCTCTCAGCCTCTCCTCGTAAGGCAGATGCTCCAGGCCCCTGCCATACTTGAGGCAGGCAAGGGAAGTGGCCTCGTGCTGTTGCAGCATTCCCTGCCTCACCTGGAGTTGGGTTGTGGCCTTTTGCCTTCGCTTTAGTGAAATGATAGAGTGTTTTTGTGTCATTTGTGAGCAAGTGGAAGGGCCGGGCCATTTCCCGATCGCACCTGCCGCTGTGATGGCCTGGGAGAGTGCAGAGGCACCGCACGGTGCGGTGGGTGCCTGTAGATGCTGCAACGTTGCCTGCCGTCCTGGGAGTCTTTGTGGGCAACGCTGTTGGAGAAAACTCTGCTTCTTGTCAGGTAAGCGAGTGCTCATGGCATCACTGGCGGATTGGCAGGAGGCGTCTGCTGGTTGTGCTGCCATGGAGAAGGGGTACAGTGATTCCAGGGAAGACTCACAGGAGTCGCAGGAGAGAAACCTGCCTCCTGCAGTGCTGTAGCGTCTCGCTGGGGGAGAGCTGTTGCAGTTGCTCTGCGAGTCGCATTATTTAAGCAAATACGGCCCTGAAGCGTGCTAGAGCAGCAAGATTTCATCCTTCCTCTTCTGAAGTTGTCTGTTTTCCAAGGTTTGAACCATATTTTTTCTTTGAAAATGGACCACTGTATAGTGTGTACTGCTTGGCAAAGCTGCTCATGAAGATCCTCTGTTTTGTTGTTGGTCCCAACAAGTGTTCAGACATCATCTCCCAAGGTACCAGAGGTGACTGCTGAAGTCCTAAGCGGAGCCACAGCTTGTAACTGCAAATTGTAACAGATGGGCTTGTTTATCTGATGGTTCATAATCCCTTCTACAAATCATATTAACACAGACATACTATCAATATCATTCCGTAATGTTTAGTATGCTTGACTTTTTAAAATTTTTATTTAGTTTCAGACTCTTGTGATGCTCCTAAATTGCAGTTCATGTTGTTCTTTGAACTTCTGAACATGTTGTATCTTCACGTAGCAAAAGCAGCACCTTTGTAATTAAGGAACGCATTTTGAAGACTTTCCAAACTCATTTACTGGTTTTGCTTCAACGCTGCTGCTTCAAAAAATAAATTATTAGTAACTTTAGAATGTTGAGCAATTCTCACTGCTGGCTATGATTAATAATGATGACTATTTACCGGATAATCAGATTTGATTCTGTAGAAACTTTTCATAAGGTGCAATAGCTTGTTCATACCAGATTTTGCTGACTCTGGGAAAAATAAAACAATTTAACTGGAGCCAAGCCCCTTTAGAAAATTACTGGGTATTCATAAGGAGTACGTAAGATTGT
Organism: Antrostomus carolinensis; assembly: GCF_000700745.2. NCBI lineage: Eukaryota > Metazoa > Chordata > Aves > Caprimulgiformes > Caprimulgidae > Antrostomus > Antrostomus carolinensis. The sequence continues at coordinate 12,596 of NW_010307045.1, read as the reverse complement.
TACATCCTCTGTTCTCCACACTGACTAGGCACCTTTTTGTTAGGCTGGATGCATATTACTGCACCTTCTAGTATATACTGCTTGCTTAAAAATATCGATCATGAAGGAATTTGCTTTCAAGTTTACACAAAATGAGTGATTAGTTTCCAAAGAGTGGTCTAAAAGGAAAAGGGAAAAGGGTGAATTTGCTGCAAAGAGGCACATTCCACCACTGATATATAAATGTAACCAAAGCATGCCCCTTAAAAGTTGATTATACATAATAAAATCACATCCCACGTTGAGGTACATGTCATTTCTGTGGCTGTCAGCAGGTGGCAAAGCATGTCTCCTGGGCTAGAGCTGTGCAAGTAATTGATTTTTTAATCTTCTTTTTGAAGAAGGGAAAAATGGTGGGTTGGCAAAAGTATTTTACTTCACCCAAGGTTTAATGTTGTACTTCTTTCTTTAGATTTCTTAACCTGCTTTTAATAAAATACAAAGCGATTTTGAAGTCAAGCTGTCACTTCTAAACATGTCAAAAGCCTACAACATTTACAATAAATATTCTTAGGTAAAACAATTTGCTGAGCTTGCACATGGTTTCAAGTGGTAAGAAACTAGTGTTCATTTTCTGCATTTTATTAACCTCTGGAAAGCTTATCCAATTCTATTATGGAATGAGGTGCTAATGAAGGGACACATTGGTGTTTAAAACAACAAAAATTAGTCATGTTGACTATGATTGTGGGTTGTCATCACTTCCCACAGCAATTTTAACTGCTTCCTAGCAAGAAAGATTATTAAAGCAACATTTAAAAATAGACAGAAATTGTTTCAATGATGTGAGGTTTTGACACAAAAATTGCATTTCTTTTTCCAGTATTTGCACAAGCAAAATCTTTGTTGTTACTCAGGGAAAGTAAGAAAATGCTGTTGGGCCTGTCTGGTGGTTGTGGTTTAAGCTAACCATGTCCAGTTGGGTTTTGAGTGTCTCCACAAATGGAGGCTCCACAGCCTCTCTGAGCAACTTGTTTGACCACCCTCACAGTGAAAAAGTGTTTCCTTGTGTTCAGATGGAATTTAACATGTTTCAGTTTGTGCCCACTGGCTCTTGTCCTGTCAATGGGCACCACTGAGAAAAGTCCGGCTCCCTCTTCTTCATTGCCTCCCTTTAGGTATTTATACACACTGCTAAGATTTGAGAGTCTCTTTCTGAGGAGAGGTTTCAGGGGAAAAATTACAGAGTAAATAATAGGTTAGAAAAATCCTCCCTCAGGTGAAGCGGTAAAGCTAAGTAGATCTTAAGGTTCCTTGGTATGTAAAAGAAACAGGACTGTTTGTGGTTTAGAACAGAGAACTGCTCAGTGTTGAGGTATGGAGACTGGATGGAACCATAGTAACAAGAGAACATGGATTTCTACAGTCTGGAAGAGTCCTACAAGAATTCTGTAATGAGGAAATAGAAATATCTGAACCTTGATAAAGATATTTCAGGAGCAGGACCAGAAGGAGGTAAGGACCTCTTCAGAGAAGGTGAGGATTTTATTTGGGATTCCTTGTAAAGGGAGGACCTCTGATTTAGGGAAAGGTGGAATGGGATTTGGAGAAGACTTTGAGGCCGACAGCTGTTAAATTAATTGTGGAAGGAATTATTTGATCTTGTAGTGTTTAAGGTTGAATTTGTTCACAAAGTCTGGGCTGAGGTTGAAAAGTGAAAGACAGAATCAGTTTGTCTTCTTTTCTTAGGTGAACTTGCACAATTGCAGACAGATGAACCCTGAATCTGTTTAGTGTGGAGGTCTTTTATGCACCTAGCCATGTGCATACTTGCATCACAACACAAAACCAGCAGTGTTGGCTCAGACCATTTATAAAACAGTAAGGAAGATGGTTACCTTAATTTGCGATGGGGATATTGACTGTTTTTTCATGACAGTTTTAGCACCCCCATGCTCACTATCTGAAGTTCAAGGCCCTTATTTATATATATATATATGTTATAGGATATAAGTGTGAGTTAAATGCCAAAGACATACTGAAATGTTTAATGTCTTGTTGCCCACAAGTATTGTGTAGAATATTCTGGTTTAATTTGCACTTTGTGTAAAATCTGTAAATATTAAAATAATGATATAAATCTGCTTTAGAAACTTAGCAATGTTATTCTGTTCTGTCCCTTTCTCAGTATTTCAAAGTAACATTACAGTGGTATAGAATGCTTAAACTTAGCAGGTCATATCAGAGTTTATTCTAGTCTTATATTTTATTTTGAACCTCTCTTATAAGTTATTGTGAAAGATTCCAGGATGCTGCTTCTGATTGATCACTGTGTTAGATTGACATTTTCCTATTCTATTTACCATAAAGAGGAAAAAAAGTTGGTTTTGTTGTTGTTTTTTTTTTAAACAGAGTTACTTTCAATGCATATTCCTTAAACCATAGTTAAGACACTTCATTACCTTTACAGATACATAGAACAAGCAAGTTAGCCAAAAGCTGCAACCAAATAAAAGTGGTGGAATCAGAGAATCCTGCTAGCCCTAGATCTTGGGAGACTGGTTGTTAGAAATTGAGGAGATGATTTTTCTCAAGCTTTCAGAAATATTCTATTTTTGCTTCTATTTGCACTTGAGAATGATTCCAGGTGCACCTTTTTATTTACTGTGTTTTAAAGCTAGTTCTCTCAGGTGTGAATTTTGGGATGATAGCATGGACATCACAGTGTTACTCCTGCAGATTAGTTTTTTCTGAATTGCACATTACTACCAGTAACTCCTCTGTAGAGTCTGAACGCAGCTGGGTTGTGTTCTTTGCTGCGTGGTTTCTCTGCGCAGCTCAGGGTAGGACAGTTCCAACTGCCTGCTTACAGAAAACAGATGGGTACAATATACCCTCAACAGGAGTTGAAGAGAAATGGACTGCTTCAGGGAGGGAGGGGGTAGAAACAGTGCATTCTGGAGGAAAAGTATAGTGGAAAAGAAAAAGAAAGATAGGAAGATGATGAGAGCTGACTTGGGAACAGAGGCAAGAAAAAAACAAAACAAAACAAAAAAACCCAAAAGTATGATTCTTCATGTGAAACACAGAACTTGCTATTTGTCCTGAAATATCAATTCCTGAAGTTATTATATCACTACAGAAAGGAAAGGAATTAAAAGCTACTTGCAGAAACTTTAAAACAAAAAAAAATTTATACATTCTGGACATTTGAAAATACAGCAACTAATATGCCAGACCTTCTTGATAAAAGTGAAAAAATGTTGCAAGTACATATATTCTGCATCCTTCTAGCCTATTTCAAAAAAGTAATCTCAGGAAAAGCAGTTGTTTTGTTACTTATAAATAATAGAGCCAACCCAAACTCCTACCTATGAAATCTTAATGAGACAATTTGCTATCACATACTTTTCCCATATATGAAAAAATTAGTAACTTATGAAACAAAATATTAGTTAGAGGAAAGTACATATAGGTTTCTGCAGAAACACAAAATTTTAAAATTTTCTCTTTCAAGACTAAATTATGTGAGGTCCACATGTATCCTTGGATTATAGTTATGTATAATAACAAATACCTGCTGTGAGCAATGAGAGAGGGATTTCAGAGATATATAGCTATAACATATATCCTTATAACAGCATTGTGTTACCTGAGGTAAGATGAACCATGTAATCAGAGAAAAAAGAAATGCAACTTAAGTTTCTAAGTTTAACACTATCCTTGATCCAGTGTCTGAAGTGAATTCCAGATTATTGCAGGATCACGGTGGATCCCAGAACTTTGGTCGGAATATACGAAGAATATATGGTTGTTCTTGATGGCAACTTTTAAAATCCTTGGTATATTTATAAATCTCCTTTTAATCTTCAATTCCTGTCATCAGAGATCTCCTGTCTCATGGATTTTGCATGGCCTCTTTGCACGCAGTGTGGAAAAACCTATGAAAAAACTGTCATCAGAGATCTCCTGTCTCATGGATTTGAATGGCCTCTTTGCACGCAGTGTGGAAAAAACAACTATGAAAACTATGTAAAAGTTACTGAACTGTCTTCTCTTGTAGTATGAGATGTTTCAGCATGCAGTGAGAATGCAGCTCTGAGTTCTTCAAAGGAAGATTTCAGCAATTCTCTTACCAGACTGCTTGCAAATATCAGTTCTCTGAGCATTAATGAGGCAAAAAGTAGGTTGAGAACAAAGCTTCTCATAATTCTAGTGGTACATTTAAGGTAAATATGAGAGCTATGATGGGTAAGAGAGATTTGTTTCTCTGGGGAAAATACTTGTGTCAGAAAGAGCATCAGGCAGTGTGAACTAAGCTGTTTACCAGCTGCATGTGCTTTTGAGAAGCATGCTTAAAAACAATAACCTAAAAATAGAAGGTCGTGTCCCACAGGATATGATGGGCATTTTGTGAGCCTCTGCAATGTTCGGAGGGATCTATTTTGTGCAGCCATATTGATAAAGACTAGATGAAGGCTGGATGCATGTTAAGTTGTCCTGGTTTTGCTAGGATAGAGTTAACTTTCTTAGTAGCTAGAAAGCGCTGTGTTTTGGTTTCAGTATGGGATTTATTTTGAGAACAATGTTGATAACGTACAAGGATTGTAAGTGTTTGGGTAGTCTGCAAGTGCAAAGGACTGGGAGAAGAAAAGTGTAGTAGCTAACAAAACCCAGCATTGACAGTTGGATATGCCAATAAGATATTCCATATGATATTACATCATGTTCAGTATATTAACGAGGGTTGACTGGAACATGGGAGGATTATCTCGGGAATCGCTCAGGCTCACTCTTCCAGGTTTGCAGTTTCGGGTTCGGGGTTCCTTTTCACTCCTCCAGGATCGCTATTGGTGGGTGGTGAGCAATTGTACTCTGCATCACTCACTTATATATGTATGCTTCTGTTAATATAGAGAGAATTCTGCAGCAACTTTACTATACTTTGGTTGCTTCACCTTATTTTCTTTTTCTGTTTTCTTTGAGTTCTCTTCTTTGCAAAGCTTGTTGCTGTAAAAAGGAGATAGGTAATCTGTATGCTGATGGCAGAGCTGGTGATATGAAGAGTTTTAGGAGAGTTTTAATCTTCAGTGAACAAAAGCTGACCTTTTTGTGTAGTAACTGGTGTTCTTGATAGGCTTTTAGTGAGAATGTGATGGTATTACCGAAGATTGTGTAATGATGACAAAGCTTAATATGGAGTGTTCATGGAGATACAAATATGATGCAGTGGTTTGTTGAGAATGCTGTGGTTTGAGTGTGCTTGTGAACAAAGCCAAGATAAAATATGTCCTTTTAAAAAAAAAAAAAATCTACTGAAAAATTCCACTTGAGATGGTATGATTTGTCATCAGTTATTTATTTTGGCAAGTGTATTAGTATAATTCTTAAAAAAGGATAAGCAGGAGAATTTTTGAAGGTTTGGAAGTTCAGCTCTTTTGTTCTCTAGAACCTGTGGATAGGATGGTTCTTGTCAAGGGCTAGTCCTTTTATAAAAACCAAACAAACCAGTAAACGCTTTGGACTTCTTACTATTTGCAGCTTTTCTATAATAATTGCAATGTGTGTATGTGCATATGTTGAGTGGGAGGTTCACAGCTGTTCCTCAGTTACCTATTATGGAAACTCTTATTTTTATAGAATAGCATTTATTTACTGGAGATAGTTCTGCAAGTTCCTAAAACCATTATCAGTACCTTCACTTTATGCCGATAATTTTTATGTTATGCAGGTTAGAACAGGAGACACAGAACCTTAATAAACTGGATCTTGCTTTCATTTTTGGTTATTAAACCTCGGGAAAGTCCTGTTCATCACCTGCAGTGTCTAGTGAATGACATTAATGGCTGCATAGGTTATATCATGTTCTGAGATTAATTTAGTTAGTGCTGCTGATGTTGTCTAAAAAGGTAGGAATAACCTCATTTTGATTAAAGGATTTCAAGGATTCGTAAGTTTCAAAAGGCAATATGAGGTCTGATGGAACCAGAATCAGCTTTGTTGTTGTTGAACTTGATGCTCACACTGAGCAAAAATTGGGATGGGCTGATAAAGATACAGAAAAGATACATAAAGATCTGATACATAAAGAAATAAGTACTGATGCAGTTCTGTAATCTTTTTGTAGGATGGGGTTTCTGGAGTAAGAAAAAGGATGTTAAAATGGGGAGAAAAAATGTAGCTGTGGTGCTTTGGTCCAGTTTATGTGGGATAGGAGAAGGCAGAAATTTGTATGTTACTTCTGAATCAAGACAGGAAAAAAGAATTTTTGTTATAGCTAATTTTGGTGGTATTTCAGTCCTGTTTTGCAAGCCAGTTTGGTTATGTTGAATTTTAGGTAAAGTTCTAAACATTAAAATCTTTGTCTGGGTGTCTTTCCTAAACCACTTAAAGCTCACTAAATGAAACCCTGTGATTTTTTGAAATACGGGAGCTGAGTAGTGGACATTTATCTCTTTGACAGACCAGTTTAGGTCAGCAGGACTCAGGATTTAGCACCAAAACATTCTGGGAAAGCCATAAAGGATGCACAAGGGCTGTTTCTTGTATTTTTTTTTCTGAAGCAGGAACTACTATTACAGCCTCTTATCTTATGATTTGGGGTAACTTCCATTCATGTTTACTTCTACTCTCTATAATGCTTTTGCCTTGGTAAGACATTATTTTCTTACAATACTTTCTCATACCAAATAATACCTTGAAATTAAAGCTGCAAGAAATTGTTGTGCACCCTAGAGCCAGAGCAAGAAACATTTCAGTTGATTGAGTTATATTTATATCGAGAGAGAGATACATACATGTATATAAATATATATATAAAATTTTATTTATTTTAAACACAATGTTCTATGAGTCAAAGGTATTAAAAAAAAATAATTACAGAGATCACATGCTTTTCTACTACTTGGTTTATTTGAGGTCGGAACACAGTATGGGAGGAATTTTATGAACAAGAATTGCATAGGCCAGAGGTGACTCCTCTGAGTTTCCCTCTATTTATTTGGGCTCCTGGGCTCTGATCATATTCTGCCAAAATTATTCTGGTTTGCAGCTGGCAAAGAATGAGTAGGTGTGAGACTGCCAAACTAAATCTAGATGTTACAGAAATTAGCACAGCAGATGGTACAGCTCCTTACGAATACTTTGGCTTCTTTATATTGAGAGGAGGCTGTGCATGGGGGAATGGAGGTAGAAAGTGTGAGAGTGGCAATGCAGTTGTCTAAGAAGCAGAGGTCATAAAGCTGCATAGCATGGGGAAAGAGCCAGGCTGATCCTGCCATAATATCTCTGTCTCCATATTGTCACCCTGGTTCAGCTGAAAGCTCACTTAATTGGTCTGTGATTTTGGTTTCTTTTGCAAATATCTTTGCTTCTGCAGTGCTACTGGTACAAGGGAGGGAGAAGGATGGTGTGGGATGGGACAGACCCTAGCTGGGATTTTGTTGTCCTGTGCTTTTAATATCCTTTCTAAATTTTCCTCTCTGGATTAGTGTGGCTCAAGGAGCAATCCCAAAGCTTGAGAGACTTTCCTGTTCCGGCTGAGACAGCTAACATCCCAGACTGACTGTCCTTCCTCCAGGTGCTGGGTTGCCATCCATGGGAGCAGTGAAGGCTGATGCCTTTGATGCCAGGGAGAGCTCCCAGAGCAGCCAACCAAGTGGAGGAGGGTGACTTTTGCTCCTGGGTTGCAGGAGTGTGGTCAGCACAGGAGCTTCCTCTGGTGCTGAAGCTACATTTGGGAGGCAATGCTTGTCCAAAAATACAGACTAAACAGGACTTTTCCTGGCTTGTTATTACCATGCACAATTTTGCTAGGGCTTTAAGGTAGTTGGGAGGTAAATGTGCTGGGTACACAGAGACAGAAATACTGCTTGCACTTATATTTCCTGTTTGCTTCCTTACTTCTGAAAGGCAATTTCTCTTCTGGAGCCAAATCTGCCCCTTTTCCTGTATCTAGGAGTCACTTGCTCTCCCTATCCCCCGTTTTGCTCCCAAATACAGTGTGGTAGTAGGAAGTTGTGAAGATTGGTGCTTTCTTCACGCATCTGACCATCAACACATCTGAAGCTTATGTCATGCTTGAAGAATTTAGTTGCAACAAAACTTAACTTCTTTTCCCCAAAAAATAAATCTAGAAAAGACCAGCTCTCACTCCTTCATCTTATTGTTTTTGGAGAGAGCTAACCAGCAACTTGTTAGAGATGAAGGATTTTTGTTGTTGTTAATGTGAAACTAGTAACATGCTTGTATTCAGCAGTTTATTTGTGGGTTAATTGATCCTATATTTCCACTCAAGAAGTGGTGGTCCTTAGTTGTACACCCAGGTGCCAATTCTACCTTTCTTGCTCTCAGAAATCAAGCATCTGCATTCACTAAGCACTTCAGATGTTATGCTGACTTATCAGAAGACTTTTAAAATGTAAAATTACACTTAGAAATGTGTCTTTGGTTTTATCTGAGAATTATGTCTTTGGTTTTATGAAGATTGACTCAGAAAAAAGCTAGAAATTTCCTACCAGGCATTTCTTAATTTTGTGATGTCTGCCTCAGGAGCCTCAATTCACTTTAGTCTTTTGTAGTTTTAATGTATCTATCTGCATTGTCTGAATAACAAATTTGTTAGATATTATAGGTCATTATGTCCCTTCATTTTAAAGGTGCATTTCTGATGACATACCTTACTATCTTGTTTCATATCATATATATGCAGATTATGTTATTAATAAGTGAAAACAAGATTAAATGTATAAACCACAAACCTGAACAAAAACCAGAAAGGCTGGAAGCATCTGAAGCAGTTACACCTCTTCTCTTTTCCAAATGACTAGTTTAAAGGACAGAAGGTATCAGCGCAGAAGAATTCAGGTTCACTCAAAAGAACTTTGATTTTTTATTTTTGTTGTTGTTGAGCTCAGAAATATAAGCTATAGCAATCATTTTAAAAGATGAAAATATTATGAGAAAATCACTTGTCCTTTCCTTACCATTTTTCTGATAAACAGAGATTATGATTAGCCCATGCAATGCTACAGGCCTGGGGAGGAGTGCCTGAAAAGCTGGCTGGATGAAAAGAACCTGGGGGTGCTGGTCAACAGTCGGCTGAACATGAGCCAGCAGTGTGTCCAGGTGGCCAAGAAGGCCAATAGCATCCTGGCCTGTATCAAAAATAGAGTGGCCAGCAGGACCAGGGAAGTGATTGTCCCCTGTACTTGGCATTGATGAGGCCACATCTCAAGAACTCTGTTCAGTTTGGGGCCCCCCACTACAAGAAGGACATTGAGTTGCTGGAGCTTGTCCAGAGAAGGGCAACAAAGCTGGTGAAGGGGCTGGAGAACAAGTCTTATGAGGAACGGCTTAGGGAACTGGGGTTGATTAGTCTAGAGAAGAGGAGGCTGAGGGGAGACCTTAGTACTCTCTACAACTACCTGAAAGGAGGTTGTAGGGAGGCAGGTGTGTGTGTTTTCTCCCAAATAACAAGTGATAGGACAAGACAAGGAATGGCCTTAAGTTGTGCTGGGGAGGATTAGGTTGGGTATTAGGAAAAAATTTCTTCACTGAAAGGGTTGTCAAGCACTGGAACAGGCTGCCCAGGCAAGTGGTGGAGTCACCATCCTTGGAGGTCTTTAAAGGACATGTAGATGTGGTACTTGGGGACATGCTTTGGGGGTGAACTTGGCAATGCTAGGTTTATGGTTGGACTAGATGATCGTAATGGTCTTTTCCAACCAAACTATTTATGATTCTGTGATTATAAGAGAGAGCAGATAGTTCTGTGCAGATAAAGTACAAATAGGTTTTACTTTCTGAGCCATTTCTCCTCAGTGTGTTTCTGACCCTAAAGGTGAAGGAAAAGCTGCAGCAATAAGAATAGTGATAGGGAATTGCACAAAGTGCTGGAAAGGATATTGAGTTTTCAGATGAATTGGCTGGGATAAATGAATAGGACCTTAAAGCTCTGATCTCTATGATTGTGGTCTTCTGGCTGCTGTTGCTTTGCTACCAGATTCTGGATGAGGTTGTTTGGTTCAGAAGTCTAGCATTTCTTGACCCTTTATTGCTCACAGGCGAACATATTCTTTACCCGCCTGTCTCAGCAAGATCAGTAAGGGTAGCTTAAGTTGCTGACTACAAACACTGCAGGTAAATTCCACATTAGAGGTGACTCTGGACTGTGCTAGGAAAACTAGTCTGAGTGGAAGGTATGTCTGCAGTAACATGTGTTATCCGGCTATGAGGGTAAAATCTTAAATTTGCATACCCATTTTTCAGATATGCTGGTGAGTTTGCAGATTGTTTTGTGAGGATCAGTTTTCAGTAGTGAGAACTGGACTAAAATGAATTTTACGTTTAGTTAAGCATGATTTGATCACATTAATATCTAACTTTTTGCAAGTGTTAACTGAAATAAATTTATATCTTGATTATCTTTTATGGACAATATATGTGTATTTACAATGTTACCTGTGTGCATGTATGCATGTATGGATTTCTCAGTTTTCTGTGAATTTTTTACTTTTATCCAGTGTTGATTTCATTATGCATATTACCCTTTATGGCATGTGTGGCTAATGGTCTTTTTCCTGGCAAAGTGAAGTATAGGTGTAAGATTCTTTGGTTTATTTTCATTGCCCAGTGGTCTGAATATCTCTCATCAACAGTTTTGAATCTTGTCATTCAGTCAGCTTTTTGTCTTGGCCTGTAGATCTAGAAGAAGAATTACTACAAGCTTCAGAAACAGAACACTGAATTAAAAAAATCAAATAGATGTGATCACTGGTCAATTTCGTATACCCTTTGTGTTAGTGGCTTCTCCCATTTTAGCTCTGGGTTATTCTTTCCTGGATATGTCAATATTCAGTGATATCCACCCCTTTACTGTGTGTTGCTTTTTATGTTAGTGTTGGTCAAGGATGGATTCACTGTATAAAGCGGAATTGCTGTTGCTTTCTCGTCTGCAGCTTGTTCTCCAACTTGCACAGCGAGGGAAAAGCAGTGCAGCTTTATCCAGCTGAGGGAGCGAAAGCACTGCTTACCCTCTTCCAGCTGCATCCTTAGAGCGATGGAGGTGTCACCAGTGCTGCAGAGATCATCTTACCGAGAGTAGCAGAACAGGCTCTAGGCACCTTGCACTTGTTCTGCTACAACAACAGAAATGTGATGCTAACATCTGCATGTAAATGTTACCCAAGAGACTGCCAGCACTTACCATGGGGCTTTTGTGTTACTGCTGGCTGCTTTAAAGCTGCTCTTGAGGAAGACGCAGAGGTGTCCTGCAGACACAAGCGTCATGCATATCTACTCTATGGCTGGAGGGAATGACATTAGGTTTATGAAAGGGTGACTTGGGGTCAGTTCAATTTGGAGGGAAAAAGCTGTTCACAGGCTTGTGATGAGTAGTTTGTTCCAGTGAGTCGGTCAGTTGTCCTTATAGTACCCTCTACAAGAGTGTCGTTGACTCCACTGGTACTTCCTTGCCGTGATGCCTTTCTCTCCATTAATGAGCATGACATGAAAAAGAAGACTTGTTAGTCTGTGCTTTAATAGTACTGTTAAATTTATAGTGTGTCCTGGAGCAGCAGAGCCCTAAGCAGCCCTCCTGGAGAGCTTGCCTCTGTGGTGAGGGACCCCTTTCTCCAAAGCATCCTAGTATGCACTGTGGGTATAAAGATTATGATATATGTCACTGGGCACCCTATTGCCATAAATTCATCTGCATTAGCAAATTGACTATATGTTTGCCACTGCAAAACACAAATATGAATCAGACTTGATACAAGTGAACTAAAGCTGAATGAATGTTATGGTGGCTTATTAGATAGAAATATTTTAGTTTAAAAAGTGTTTTTTATTTTTTTAATTGTGCAATCAATTTTGCTGGTATGGGAAAAAAATATAACAAGATAATGGTTAATGTATCTGAGAGTTAATCCATACCGTATACATAAGGAGATAAATCTGTTCTGGCAATTGTCAACTTTACTTCAGCTGTGATGGATAAAAGGATACTTAAAAGTTCTCTCACCATTTACTAAAACTATTGATTATTAATAGTCCTGTCATAATTCTGAGATTTTATTAGTAATGCTTCATTATGTTTCAGTTATGTTTGGTGAGTTTTCTTCAAGGGTTGATCTGACACTGTTAATTTCCTGCTTTAAAGCAGGACCCAGCTCAGACTTTGATCTGTTGGAAAAGAAGAGTAAAAAAAAGGGAGGCCAATGCTGGTCAGGAGCACGTGGCACTGAGGACTAGCCTCCTGCCTTGAGGGAGGAGTCAGGGGGATGTGGAAGGAGTGAAATGTTGTTAGCTCTACCCTGGCTACTACAGTTCTTGAAGTCCTGTGTCAGCGCACTGGGGCCACAAAGTATCCATGTAATAATTTAAAATTATTTGCATTCAGGCCAGAGTTAATGGAGTGTGCAAAAGAAAGTTCTTAATTAGCTCCTCACCAGCTTTTTACACAGTACCCTCAAGTCTATCTCAAGTGAACAATAGCATATTCCACACTGTGCACTTAAATCCTCAGTATTACCAAATATGTTTTCCTTTGAAATTTTCTCTCCAAAGACTGTGACATCTGTGAATTAAGCAAGCTTATCTGAGGAAGAGGGAAAAAA
>NW_010307044.1:101304-106211 GCF_000700745.2 Antrostomus carolinensis | reverse complement strand
TAAGTAACTCATAAAGAACAGTGGTGAATATTCCCTTACTGGAAACTGAAAATCAAGGCAGAATTACTTTTTTCCCTAAAGTGTATAATCTGTTGGTGCAAACAGGTTCTGGGAAGTCCCAGTGCCTGTGCTACACACTGCATCAAGCAACGTCATCACTATGGTGCCTCCTGCTTAATTTTTGCTGTATTTTTCTATATATGTCTTCTTCTGCTTGCAGCTTGGCCTGTCTTCCATCTTTATCTCTTCACCATCTTTGTTCCCTCTGTCATCCACCTGGCAGGCTCTACAGCCCTCTACTTTCACCAACAGCTAGTTCCTCTCAGCACTCCCTCTCTTCTCATTAATCTTTTAATTCACACTTCCCATATTCTTTCTCTTGTGGCTGCCATCCCCTGCCCTAAACCTGCCTCTTCACTATTCCTTGTCCTTTACCTTCCAGTTCTATCGGTTCAGTTCTTGTTCTGTTGCTCTAACTCCCGATAATCTTTTCTGGATTTCCTTTTAATAATGTATTTGGTAGAATGAATAAACCAAGGGGGCAGGAAAAATGAGAGAAAACAGGCACCAAAGAAATACTGCTTTTTTTTAGCATCAAGCAACCCAAGTGATGGTGTGTGGAGTCACCATGACAGGGACTCAAACATGGGAAAGTGTTAAAAAAAAAAAAGAGTGAAGCGGTTTAAAATCTGGATTTAGGAAGTAGCATCATTCATATAATTGCACACACTGGGCTATTTAAGCATGGAAAAGCTCACACAACTATAAAACAGCAATGCAGCTTGAGTGTAAGAGTCTGCTCAAGTGGAGCCAATATAAAAGCTCCATCTCCCTCATTGCAGGGTCTCAGATTTTCTTAGAAATACAGGCTATGTGAGCACTGGTTTATATTATATTTGGCCTCCTCAGTCACAGCTTGACATAAGGATAAAACAATACGCACCTATAAAAGTGGAGGAAAGTAAATAATTTTATGAAGATTCCTTCTTGATTTTTAAACACAACATCCTGTGAGAAACATATTCAGAGATTCAGGAAATAATGAATCCTCAGTAAAATTTTCAAATGCTGTAAAAGAGCAGTCAGTGGCTGCTTTTATGAACTAAAGAGAGACTGATAGATTTTAACAACATCAGCACTGAGTAATCCTGGCTGTCACACCACGACCTAACATGCTGTGTCCCAACTCTCAGCCTGAAAGGCTATGAAGGTATTTCTGTTAATTTTCATGCCAGGATCCTCAGCTCTTGCCCTGAACACAAAGGAGCACATATCTGCCCACTGCATCCATCTCACAATCCCACCTTTGCTAGTGCTTTTTGCCCTGGAAGTGCAGCAGAAATTGACACCTCCCTTTGCCAAAAAAAAAAAAACCCAAACCAAAGCCAAAACCCCCAAACAAAACCCACTACAACCATGAAAAAAAATGCAACCAAACAAAAACCCCCTACACCTACTTGAAGCTTTTCTGCTGCCACATAGCTAATTACTACAGCTCATGCGATTCTTAGGTTTGCTGCTTGCCTTAGAAGATTTGCGTCTGTTGAGAGGCAGTTGTATCGGAGACTGTCCCCACTGTACACCCCACAGCACTCACCCAGGAGGTAGACTTTCCTGAGATTTGACCTTCTATTTTAACCTCTTACTTGTAGTTGCTTAAAGCAGGATCCAAAAAAACCTCACACAGATTTCTGGAATGAAATTAATGAAGAATTTAAAGAAGGAAAGATAAAAACCAACCAACCAAACAAACATAACCAAACAACACACATATAAATCTGAACGTTCATAGGCACCTGATTTTTGGGCAGATTTGTATCTTGGGTGCCCAAACTTGCTGTTGCACATCCTTTGGAAGTCCCATCATCTTGCCTGAGCTAAATATCATTCTCCACCTGAGGTTATTTGGGCCTCACGAAATACATGTCTGTACACACAGAACAGCAAGGAGCTTGTTCGGAGGACCAGGGAGACAAGGGCTGACAAGGCTGGGAGCGATAGGTGCTTCCATTTGCAGAAAGACTTGCAAGGGCGCTGTCTCTTGCACCAGTGCCTGTGAGCTGCATTACTTGCCCAGGGAGTGGCATACCTGTTTTATTTCTCTCCTCAGTCTGAAATAATTTGAGCGTGCAGTACCATTTTCCAAGGTGATGTCCTGCCCATCAGCCTGTTGAACGTTTGGACAGCAAAAGAAAAGAACAGGGAAAACTCATGTACCCAGATGGAGAGCAGTGAGAAACCGAGAGAGTTTTATACAGTCAGTGTGAATTAGAAGGTGCTCTTCTTGCCTCTGCTTGCCTTCAAATTTCCTTCTACCAGGTCTGTGTTGCCCTCTGAGTAACTACAGGGCTTATGCATCCCAGCTCTTCTGTGTTCTAATCAGGTATTTGGTTGTCAGCTGTTGACTTCCACTGAGCATCCTCGCTTACAAATCACTATTATTTTTTTAAAATGTTATAGTGACGTAAGTGCAAATGATGCCTCACACACAAAGACAGGAAAAAGCAGTTTGGAAAAGCTTACGGCCTCCTTGGCAGAATCAACAAGTGATACTGACCAAAAATAATTCAAAATGCAAAGGCATTATTTGGCTGTAGAAATTATGTAAAGATAATATAGTAATAAATTATTATTATCATAAACACAGATGCACATAGAAGTTACATAAAAACATAATCATACAGGAAATACATATTACTGATAAGTTATTTTGCTGGAGAGCAAACACTTATCCAGTACCTACAACTCCACTCAAGAAATTGCTGTATACATTTATATATGCATATATACACTTCTATAGGTATAGACACACACACTATTTTAACTTTTCAGAGTTTTGACCCTGATTCTCATCAATCCCATTAATCAAGAAGAGCTCTACTGACTTCAAAGGAATTGCAGCAATACCTGCTTTGTGCTCATAAAATCCAGCGCCAGGTTGACATTTTTAGAGATTAGTTATTTACTAAGTCCTGAAGAAGCTGGTTGTAGAGAACTCAGTGTGCTAATGATGGACACAAAGCAATAGTGCCTGCCACCAAAAGCAAGTTGGACCAACAGCACATGGTCTCTCAGGTCAGGACATGAGCCAGTCAAACCTGGACACACTCTCCTCCATCATAGGACTAGCAGTGCCCACAAAGTGTGAGCAGGGCAAAAACTGCAAGCAGCAATGCTCTATCCTCCACACCACCCCCCTGCCTTTCACCAGTATGGACACTGTTTTGCCCCTACTATTTTTGAAACCAGGGTTGTATCCCAGCCAGTAATTTGCAAAATGAAAAAATGTTGAAAGCTACACATCGTTTTAAAACAAGTTAAGTCATCTAGGAAAAGCCTGTTATTTAAATGATGAAAGAGAATACGTCTATCCCTTTCCAGTTCCTCTGAAAATAAACATTTTAAACAGAACTGTACAGGAACTTTCATCCTGTGATATATATACTTGTCACCAAGAGATGCTTTTTCACCTACGACATAATTGCTATCATAAGAAAAGCATTGCTGTCAGTCTGCTATAATTCAGCCTAATTTTCTGCTCATTTCTTTATCTTTTCTCATTAGGGCATTACATATTCAGCTATATTACTATTAATCATTCCCTAACATAAGCAACTGTGTGAGTAATTGATTTTTCAGTTCCAGAGCTGAACCAAAATTTCAATAAGCAATCATCAAAGAAAAAAAAAAACAAACCCAAAAACCCAAGCTTTCTTTTTCTCTCTCATTCAAGTGAAAAAAAAATTTCATGTGGATTTCAATGAAACATTTGTTCATCTTGAATAAGTAATTTCATTTCCAGATTTCTCATTTTAAGAAAAGCAGCAGATAGAGAGGACCATATCTTGACACCATTCACCAAACCAACAAGTGAAAAATCCTCACTTTTTGGAAGATGGAGAGACCTAGCCCACGGAATTCCTGTGTCTGGGGTAATTTGAATACTCAGGCACTGACCTACAAGAAGATTTTCACTCCTTTGGTGAAAGGAACTCGGAAAGTATGTAAGCGACTTGCAAGTAGAACAATTTCATTAGGGAAACATGGGAATAGACACCCCAAGAGACCCAATGATTTGACGAGGAAGGCTTCCTCAGAGAGGTGGGTTTGGATCCCAACAGGTTGACGGGTGGATTGAATGTCTCCCGCAAGGTGAATGGCCTAATCACAGTCTTATTTGATACATTTTTGGACTAGCTGGTCTTGGAAAATTAAGCCACCAGGTTTTATTTGATGACATTTATAACAATTATCTTGCACTCAAAATGGCATTTTTTAATGATTTTTTAAAAATTAGTTGAAACACTAACTGTGGCAACACAATATTATAATCACAGGCACAAACTTTGGCAAATTTCACAAGAATGTTTGGTTTGGATTTTTGCATCTCCTGGGATTTTTCTTCTACTTTAAGATTTTTCTACATATAAGCCCTAAAAAGAAATGAAAACTGAGATGATGCAAATATAAAACTCACTGTTGCTATTCTCCCCTGCTGGTGACATACTGCAGGAATCAGAAGGGATGCGTAGCTTATCACTTTCTTTGGGAAAGAAGATGGAAAAAGCGTTACGTCTGTTTAAGGTCAGGAAAGCTTCTATATAGGCTCACTGAGTCAGGTCGGATGACGTCTTGAGGTTCTTCACACAGCTTAGTGGAAGTTATCTGACCATGTAGAACAGGTCTTGAATGTTTGCAGGGAATTAATCAAATAGTAAGTCACATACTTTGCTAATCAGTCTGTACATCTCTGCACAGGTAAACTTCCATTAAAATGTAAAGCAAATATCCAATATGTTCAAGCTTGAGAGCCTATTAGCATACATTTATACTTGTAAATAAGTGGCATCTATCTAATTTTTTTAGAAATTCACTGAAACCTGGCACTTCAACTGAAACCTGTTTCT
>NW_010307044.1:87581-101279 GCF_000700745.2 Antrostomus carolinensis | reverse complement strand
CCTACATGACCCTGATTCAGTTCTTGTTTTCTTTGCCTAAAAAAATGACAACTTAAAAAGATGGCCTCAGTAGAGCTGTGAACTGATATTTATTTCAGTAGTATAATAACTCTGAAACATGCCAAAGGCCCCTTAAATGTTAAAATTGTTACCTATTGCACCCTGGACAGAGTTTGGGTTCGTGAGTAGATTTTGAATGAAGTAATTTTTTCCCCCCATCTGACCCTGGGAGCATTTGAATTGATGATTTTAGCAAGCAAACTTGCTAGGAATAATGAACTACATATAGTTTTGTATAATAATTCTCTCTCAAGGGCTGTGAAGCTGATGCCTACTTAGAAATAATTTTGGAAGAATAGCTGAAACAACACATGATGCCATTTTATATAATCCCAGAAGTGACTGAAACATTGGATGGTTTTGAGGACTATCCAAGTGTGAAGAGATGGATTTGGATTAGTCCCAGCTCATGGCAAGCCTCACGTTGTGTAAGTCTCACAATACTTTCATATTGTTTCTCCACGGTCCAATGTGGTCATTTGTTCTCTCATTTTAAAATTACCTTTGGAGCTGTTTTGTTGGAACTTGGGAGCAGATTCATTAGTTAAAACATAAAATTTGAGCAGTCGCTGCCTTGCAGTCAGCTAGAGCTGTAAAACAGGACCTAAAAAATGGATGACCTTCAGATTTACTTAACTGTGCAGAAATTGTATTTGTCATTGCCAGGTTTTTCATTTATTTCTTTTAATAGACTACCGCAGAATTTGTGATCTGTGATCCTGTGAATATATTACATTGACAGAAAATAGCCAGTGTTTCAAAACCATACCAATAGCATGTCAGCCTAAAAGAAAATAATAAAAACTGTACTGTTGCCCTTGTCTTCTACATTATAAGATTAAAAGTTTAGAGATGCACTTACTGAAAAGTAGATAGAGTGACTCAGTGCTCTACTAGAGCCAGTAGTGGTAAGATGAGTAATTACTGTAGGCAATGGTGAATTCCCACAGTCCCATCAGGCTAGCTTTTCCTTTTTTTGGGACACAATTTGGAAACCAGGACACAGAAATAATCACTATATGAGAAAAAAGCCAGAGTACAAATGGCAAGGAACTCTCAGAGGAAAAAAAATAGCAAAAATCTTCTGTAAAGTAACTTAATTTCCAGACTTTAAAGGAATCACCACCAAAATCTGTGCTATATGTTTACTCCTCACCCCAATATCTCTGTATGAGGCTATTCTTACCACAGAATTCAGCCTTAAACTGGTAAATCACATATACTTATTAACTTGAACAGTTCATACTTTTGGCTTGATTGTCCTCTAAACAAGTAATTGATGGATACTCTGCCCTGCTGTCTTCCTGCCAGCTTCTTTATTTTACAATCTCAATAAAAATCAAGAGAAAATGCAAACTGGAAAGGTAATGCACACAAAATCTCCAAGCTATGTCACGCTCCAGCCTTTACACTTGTTTGGGTCCATGAAATAAAGGGAAACAAAAAGGCAAGCACTGCCTAGTGAAAGGCTTGGTGCTGCCGTCTCGTGGGAAAAGGGAGAAGGGGAGCTTTGGTAATAAAAGAAGAAATGCAAAAAGGGGGAAAAAAAAAAAGATTTAAAAAACTTGCTCATATCAACACTCCCATTTTTGTTTCAAGACGGCTGTGTGCTTTATTGCTCACGGATCAGTTTTCTTTGCAGGTGATGCGGGCCCAGAATTACATCACCAGCAGAGCAGCCAAGAGCATCTCGGTGCCAGGATGACCGAAGCCGAGAGGAATGTATTATCACAGACCGCCGAGGGACTTGCCAGTGCATTCCTTTCTAGGGGTGCTGCAATGGGGGAGGCAGAGAGGAGACAATTTTACTCGAAGACTGAAAGGAAACTTTGTGGACGAAAGATCTGGGGTCACAGTCCTGCTGTCTCCTCTAAGCAGATCTAATTATGGCCATGTACTTCAAAAAGAGGGTTTAACTAAAACCAGATTTAGCAGGGCATTGCTTAGGAAGTACAGACTGAATCCTCAGCCTTGCCTTTGAGGAAAATGCTAAATGCTTCAGTGCGCTGGGAGAACACTGCTGCTATGGTTGTAAAGAATAATTCGAAGCTGTGGCAAGGCAAGCAAGAACAAATTTTAAATCCTCATCACTTCAATGAAGCCTTACAATAAAATGTGACTAAACATAATATCGACACTTTCAGACAGACAATACTTACATTAGATACTGAGTGTGTATTTACTGACACGTCGTGTGGTGGGGTAGAAGTCTCAGCAGTCTCAGGGATCATGCTGGAAATGATCAAATAACTCACAAAGCCACTGCACAGATCTCCCTTAACGAGCTCCAACAAAGCCTTTCTGCTACATCACACCCTCTATTTGACAAACCATGTCCCGTGCATATGAAAGAAACTCCCTCCTCCTCCCATTTTTTAAGGCTTTCAGGTTATTTCTGCCATCCGTCCTGCAGGACTGGCTCAGTGGTCCTCACCACAAGCCTGAACCATTAAAATCAATGGGAGCTTTCCGGTGCTTTTAATAGCAGCAAAATGTGCTGTCAACAAACTGGATTAAAAGAAGAGTAAAAGACAAATTGTTCAGAGATTAGCACCTCTAAAAACATCAGGATTTTAAATTTCATCTCTTAGGTCAACAGAGAGGTTGAAGCAGTGCCGAGGTTATGCAGAGCTCTCCTCCTTTACACCAGACAAAAAAGCCCTGCTTATCAAATCAAAAAGTTTATACTCAATCCTAGAGATTTATTTTATTCTTTCTTTTTTTCCTTCCTACAGTTCCCTAAAAAGGTGAGAGGGCTGGGACTAGGCAGAGAAGAGAATA
Source organism: Antrostomus carolinensis (assembly GCF_000700745.2). Classification (NCBI taxonomy): domain Eukaryota; kingdom Metazoa; phylum Chordata; class Aves; order Caprimulgiformes; family Caprimulgidae; genus Antrostomus; species Antrostomus carolinensis. The sequence goes on along the minus strand of NW_010307044.1, from coordinate 98,438 downwards.
ACCAAGTACCACTTAATGTTAAGCCAGTCTTTACATAGGAGCTTTTTGGGGTAGGGAAGTGACAATAGCTGGTTTAGCTGCAGCCAGCTCAGTCACTGCCCGAGCTCAGGCCATCAGCTTGCTGCCCAAAGCGTGGCTGAAGACCAGGAGGCTGCCTGTGCTGGGAGAACCAACTTTATCATTGCAGCTCTTGCTGCGTGATCTCCTGCTCTCAAGGTGTCCACTGCAAGCTACATTGTCAATACAGCTCTAGTCAGACCCCTCATTCTCCACCTGCCTGACCATAGACTTACCCCACCGTCTGCCACCAAAGGTCTCTGAGCATTTCTCCTTACTCCTCAGCCTCCTCAGGAGGAAGATGGCTGCTTTTGCACTCACAGGGATAGGAGGTGCCAAAGGACAACTTGATGGTACAGGAACAGTGGCTGAAGTGGGCAAGCATGATAAGGGGGAATTTTGGTTGAACGGTAAAAATATAAAATATTGTCCCTAACTTTCAAAATATTCCCATCTTTGGATATGATTATAGTGTACTATAGGGAAAGTAGAAAAACACTTCAGCCACCATGCCTGTAGAAGCACCTTCCACTAAAAGTACCAGATTTCTTTCCTCTCCTTCTAGCAAATGGTTGTCACTACTCTTCCTGTGACATGTCAACTGTTTCCACAACCTTTCTACTACTTAGTTGCACTTGGTGCTGCAGAGCCAACACCAACAGTCAGGCCTTCCAGCTTTCTTCATTTACTCCTACTCACTGTCTACATTTTGAATATCTCTGTGCCCAGTTTTTTCTTTTTTATACTTCTCATGCATAATTACTCTTGACAGATCACGTATTCCTGTTACTTCCTTCCTGTGCAAGGCTGACCTAATAATTAGTTCCTCATAGGGACTGTTTGCTTTCGTATCATGTTATTGTGGATGGATTAGAGATAATGTATGAAAGTGCATGCAAAAAAATACTCCAAAGTAAATACATTAGGAGAGTGCTAGAAATACATTAGAACAGAGGCATATTTCTGCTCTTAAAGAATTTCCCTTTTTATCTTGTTCAAATTTTCACAGGACAGCAAAAGCAGATGTGGCCTCTAAAAGTTGATGTAGACATCAATAGTTAGGAAAGATTGGTGAAATACTGTGAGGACAGAAATTATTACTGCTCTCATTGTACCAGACTGCTGAGATGGCTGTCCCACAGGACTGTTCTTCCTCTGGCTCACCCTCTCTCATTAATATTATAACTGTGAGTGCAGCAGAGTGGCTGACGGGCAAAGTTCACCTCTGTGTCCCTTTTCTTTTTAATGGAGACTGCAAGTCTGTTTAGCTCTTAATAAAATAACCCTCAGGCCTCAAAGCACCACAGTAAAATAAATTATATATATAGTGGTATTTATAAAACAAGAATGCTGAGGCAAGATCCTGAGAAATGCCTTTGGGCAGGCCAGTTCTCTGTTCTAATATACAGATTAAGTGGGTTTTTTTTTTTCTATGTTTCAACCTATTGCAACTTAATCTTTCTATTACAAACTCTTTCTTTTTGACAAAAATCTATTGCTGATTGCCACTGTGGGGCTTTCCTGAGAATTCATCCCATCACCCTGTCTTTCTCCATTAATATAGCCCTCAAGCAATACTACTTTCAGTTTTTAATACCTACAAAGATGTGGGTGCAGCCTCAGTTTCATGTGCACTCAGCAAACAACGATGAGGAGTTGAGATCATTTAAGACTATACACTAATAAGTGGTTTCCAGATCATCCTGGTTTTGATAATCTGCTCTGCAAGTGTTCTGGGAGGACTCTGAAGAGGGACAGACGTGCACGCTTGGTTTTCTATGTTTAGCTACATGCCATATTCTCTCTGCTTGGTCACGACTAAACTTGAAACAAATTTTCTCATTAGTGCCTTAGACAAACAAAGTGGATGAAATAGCAAACATCAGGTTTCTTGTTTCTCTCAACATAAACCAAAAGGGCTTCAGCACAGCAGTTCTTCCCCCACAGCCACCAGTACAGAGGCACTGGTGACTAAAGCCAGTGGATTTAGTTGCTCTTAAAGATCTGCTTTCAATAGAAGTTCAAACTCAAATTCTCCTTTTTTTATTGCTGGTTTTCCAAAAAATGTAGAAGGCAGAAAAACTCAAGTTTAAAACACATGAAAGAGCAGGAAGCGTATGAGAAAATGCCCACAGAGATGGGACTTGATATCTCAGCAGTAGTAATGCGAGACACAAAGCTTTTTAATCAATTAATTGAAGGAAGTCAGTTCAAAACAGGTCATAATCTTAGGCATAAAAGTGGCAGCAACCAGCACTTGCCAAATTAAAATTAATATAAAATGTAAAGTAAATGTAAATGGTATTTTAGTAGCACTTTTACTTTTGTAGCATTTTAGTTGCCTGCATGTCCACATGTACACAGATATACAGCACAGAGAAAAAATACCATCTATGAGAATCAGATGTGAAATTGCTCCTTACTTGGAAATACAAGAATTTTTTTTTATTTTCTGCTAAGATAATCAAATTGCTAAGATGCATAAGCAGCTTTGTCCTTTAAAGTTTGCCAATCAACCCAGGAAAACAGAGAGACAGAAAAACAGCAGCTATTAAACCAGGAAATATGGTCACTGTAGCTCATGTGCCACCTACTCAAAGCTGGAGCTGAACTGAGCTCAGGAAATACACTAAACAATTTAGCTCCTGGCTTTTTGCAAATGTCTGCCACCAGACTGTGGTTTTCTCAAAAGCATTTCTTCTTTGAACTTGCCTTAAGTATTTTTCTGAGAGCATTTTTTTTTTTTAAAAAAAAAAGCAAAAAACATTGTGGATTGATTTCAATCAGTTTGGTATGAGCATGAAAATTTTATGTTGAAAAACTAAGGCTGTTACCAAGCACTCATTCTTCACCTAAGGTAGGTGCTTTTTCTTTTCTTGGAGACTCGGAGAACAAATTACAGGCACAAGGAGGACAAACACTTGAAAAAAACCTGTAGTGTATGAGCCTGTGAGATAAATACTGCATATAGTCCATCACAGGCCAAGCACATTTTATAAAACATGAAAATACTTTCTTCCAGGGGAAAATAGAGCTTGCCTGAGGCATGCGTCTTCAAAAAATATGAAAAATAATGCAAATGGTTTATGACTTTGCAAGCCTAAATGCAAAGGGCATGGCAAAGTCCCTACCACTTGTGTGCCAGTATCCTAACATGTATTGTGGTTTTCCTTATCCTGTCCTCCCGCTGTGCCAAATACTGCCCTGTCCTTCACAAAATGCAGCACTTAGCTAAGCAAACCAGCCCCAAACTTAGCCAACTTAAATAACATCTGATCAAAAGCTACCAGGAGGTGAACCCAAAATGGGCATGAATAATTCAAAACAAATTCATTTCTTAACTCAAGTGCACACTACAGGGACATTCAATGGTATTCCTCCAGCTCTAGACTTGCACAGTAATATTAGTACTTGCTAATAACATGAGAGGACCAACATTTACAAATAGTTTACACATGAGTTTAGTGTCATTTAAACACAGAAAATACTGGACCATGTCACTGCTTAACCAACAAGCACTGGGATACGGGAGATACTCTTTGCACCACCTCAGGTACTCACCTCTCTCGCTCTTGTTCCAAGAGGTTGGTAAAGTCATCGCTCTTGTTCATGTAATCTGTATGTTTATGTTTCTCATTTTCTAGCTCATAAACTGTGCGGCGATGGCACTTTTCTGCCAACAGGAGCTGTTCCAACATGCGCCGATACGTCTCTCTCTGTTTTTCTTCAAGTCTGTCCAGCTGGATTGTAGGAAAGAAGAACAGACTGTTTAAAAGGTCTCCTTGCTTACTTAATCTGATTTATTAACCAACAATGTTGTGTTTGGTAAATGTGAGTCCCATAATTTTATGTCTTGGGCTTTACATAAAGCAGCGACTAGGAAAAAGAGTAACTGTCCTGTAAAAGTAATGATTTCTTTGGACGATGTGTTTGCAATAAACATTTGCATGGTTCTCAGATACACAAAGGACAGAAGTTCACTTAGTTTTAGGGTAACAAATAATATTGTTGCAGTGCAGTGATGAAGTGCTGTGCGCGCTTTCCTCATTTCACATGGGAAAAGCTGTGGCAAATGCCAGGGCAGGTTACAGGCCCTCAGACACTGGAAGCCTGAGTTCACACACCTGTATGGGGACTAGACACCCACATGTGGAGTGTAAGGTGAAATCTCAAGGCTGAAATTTGAGTTATGCACCTTCAACACACCTGTAGGACTGCCAAGATAAAAAGTCTAAACTATTTAGATTCAGCATAGATTCAGTTTTACATTACCAAATAAAATTCATTAAAAGCATTAGGGTTTTCCGTTCAGGCTGTTTTTTGACAGAAATTTCTGTCTATTAGCAACACTTCACCTTTTTTGTCTTCCAATTTGGGGTTTTTTATTGTTAATTTAATATGTCAATTATTATTCAAACAAATTCTAAGGCCAGGGAGGTGTGTCAAAAATGTTGCCAGGGCACTCTGAAGCCACCACAGCTATTCATGTTGCTCCTTTCACTGTTTCTTGGGAGCAGATGACAAACTCCATCCTCCTCCCTGCTGAAGCAGCCCACAGCCCTGGCACTCCTCTGCTTGCCTGCCCCAGGCATGGCAGCTGGCGGAGCCTACTCTGCCCATCCCCAGCCCTCACCCTGTTCAAATCACATCTTCCTTGGCCCTGGCTGCACTGGGTCGTTGCTGTTTCACAGGGTGCCTCAGCAAACTGAGGGAAGGCAATAAGAGAGCAGGAGGACCACAGAGATTTGCTCTTCAGAAGTTGACCACGGTAGACAAAGTAACACAGTCATTGCGTTTTATAAAGGAGCCAGGTTGGGTTCAGCATTTGAGAGTAGATCTTTTGCACTTATGAAATTCTGTCACAGTCCTATTGTAGCTCCGTGTGGACCTAAATCATGGCAAAAATTTTACACTGAGCTCCTGATAAAATGATCAGCTTCTTTAGACAAAACCTCTCCTAAACTCTTTTAATCTTGTTTGACAGTATTTCATTCATACTCCCACATGTTAATATGTGCTTTTCTTATTTACTGTCATCCCAAAAATTCCAGAAGATGCTTCAATGAGAATATACAGTATAAAGATATCCCATAATAGACAAAATTCCTGGTGAAAAAATTAAGCATTCTAATAGGAGGAACTATGAATATTTGGACAGGTACCACAGTATCTTGTACATTGTTGCCTGCTCTTTCTCCATGCCCTGAACTGTTGCAAAACTATAAAAATGAGCAGTGGCTGTTTATTTTGGCATTCACACTGGCCTCGGACATTCCCAGGTCTATTCTACATTCATTTATTGCTTAGATTTTAAAGCAAGGGACCAAGTCCTACAGGTCTCCTTTAGGAAGTGAACTGACTTTGCAGTCCTAGAGCTTAGGTGATGTAAAATGAATATGGATTTATGATCCCATAAATATGGTCAAAGTCAATCTCTGAAGATCTTTTGCTAACAACTCACATGATAGTGGTCTAGTATGCCAAGAAAATCAGAGTGCTTACCAGCACTGTGAACAATGGAGGTCAGAGCCTATAATTGAAAGGAATTTAAAAAACAGAAATGTAACACCCAAAGATTTTGATCTCGTTTAATGGCACCAGCCCTAAGGAGCATGCAAGCTCTTTATTGTTTGTGTTCAAACACAGTGACTTTACTTGCAATTTATTCTGCAGTTGAGTGAACAAGAATATTCAATTTTTCTTTTATTTTCTTGTAATTTGTACAAATGCTGTGTTATCCTCTTGTGTGCTTTGCCCACATCCAAAATATGTGGAGTCTAAGTTCTGGTTTGCATTCCCCCCGCACAGACATAATGATGTAAATCAAGAAGTTATTACCTCTGAAATTGGTTTCTCATAGACATCTTCCCCTATAGACTTTTCTTGGGCAAGGATGGCGTCCCTATGTAGCACTCGGAGCACGTTCTCTGGAGCTGCAGACCCATAATGAGCTTCTAAAACTTCAGGTTTGGTTTTCTCTGTCTTCAGCATGTGGATCACATCCTCCCTTGCCTGTAACATTGCAAATCATTACCATAAGACAACCTATCAACCAACAGTGAAAACGGGGGAAATAGGGGCATTTCATACATACGGACTTCATACACAAAAATAAAATAAATTAGAAGAAAGCCAGGCTGCCAATGCAAATATAAAAACTTTGGGAGATTTCAGAATAAACATGATCTCTGCAATCTCAATGTCATCCCTGTAAGCATTAATTATTCTATTCCTGCCTGCCATTACATTTCATTTGAATGCTATGAATTTTTATCTGGGTTGCAATTATGGCCAGGGAAAATCATTACTCTTCATATTATTCACTGACCATGGTGTTCCCTGACTATGGTAAAAAGATGAGTAGAACAAGCAGCACAAGCGGGTTGAGTATTTCCCAGACAGCCTCAAATCAAATATTTCCTACCTGACTTTGGGACTAAATATGCTCTTCAAGTAACTTTTAAAGTAAAGTTTTCTAAGTTTCATTTGTTTTAACAAAACCCTGGAAACATTGCAGACCCTGGCTAACTGGCATAACTGGCAGCAGACCCAAAGAGGCTGAGCAACCCTCCTGGCAGCAGAGGAGGGCTGAGGATGCTGGAGCCGGGGGCGTACCTGGGAACAGTGGTACTCCCATGGCTGAGGGGAGCAGGGGTCCCAGCTCCTGCTCCATGCCCTGGGTGGGAGCCTCCAGCTTCAGGCAGCACGAGCAGTCATCTGGGCATGATAAGACTGCTCTGCAAGGCCACCTGGCTATGAATAAGGGGCATTTTAGAGTTATGCTGTGGACAAATGCTTAATCCTGAGCTCTGTTTCTAATGATACTTGCCAACATCCGTTAAGCCACCTGTAAAAATGGGGGCAGAGCACTTGCCTGCCCTTCAGGGCAGGTTTATAAGGCCATGATCCAGGGTGGGGCTATAAAAGGTACAAGTTTTCGATGGGCACGAGGGAGCTCCTGGATTTTCTCATCTTGCCCACAGGCCCAAAGGGATGGGGGGCAGAAGGGTACAGGCACCAATTTTTCTCTCACCTGCCCTTCAAACACTCAACTCTTGTGAGCTTGGGAAACAAATTAAGGACAAAGGAAAGGTTCAGATATTTTAAGAAAAATCCCTCACAAATGTTTAGGATTTATGAACTGACCAGTGCTTCATGCTTTTTCAGTGTTCATAATGGCATTCTGTATTATCCCTGTAGCAAATCTTAAATCTTTACCCAATATCACAGAGGGATCGCAGCTCTACAAAACCACCTGCTTTTAAAAACAGCAAGGAAATGGTAAAGACTCTTTAATCTTTTTTTTAATAAAATAGAGTAACATGAAAATAAAACAAAAAATGAACTTGAGGTAAAGATCATGCCACCCAGTTGAGAACTAGCCCGTTTATAAACAGCTAGCTGTAGGAGCTTGCACTGTACATTTTGTAACCTTAAGTAAAATCTTTGCACGAGCCTGCAAGAAGCAAAATACAGATTGCAATGGCACTAATGTTTTTTCAGCACGAGCGTGGGAAAGGTGCATCACTCATGGATGTAAAAAGTACAAGCGAATTATGTTAGTCCCAAGGAATGCCAAGAGAGCCTGTACACGTCACTACATCATATCCTGAGAATACACCACTCAGTACAGGAAAAATATTATTTTAGGAAAGTTTTAGACAGGTTAAAGAGTATATAATTTTTTATGTACCTGTGGAAATAACAGTTATCTTAGTGCCTTTGTTACTGTGAGGCCAATGCTTCTATACTGAAGAAAAAGCCCTTAAAAAGTCTAATAGGATACCACAGGCGTTTTGGGGTATTTATAAATATCACCATTTTATGATTATATTATTTTATGTCTTAGGCCTTTTTAGGAAGAGATAGTTTTTGGGCCATATATGCATCCTGCCCCAATGAACAACTCGGCATCCCTGTGCGTGCCTTGCAAGGAGGTGTCCCATGCTGCAGGCTTGCTCAGGGAGAGTACTCTGCAAAGGAAGCACCAAAAACAGTGGGATGAGGGGTCAGCCCCCTTCCACCCCATGCACCAAGGGCCTCACCAAGCATGCTGAAACCTTGATTTGTTTTAGTCTTGACCGCAGAAGGCTTCAGGCCCCATACATCCCATTCCTCAGGGACAGGCACACCTCGGACCCCAGGCTATTTGGCGGTGGGAGGAGGATTAGTTCATTCACAGAATCACAGAACGTTAGGGAATGGAAGGGACCTCGAAAGATCATCTAGTCCAATCCCCTGCCAGAGCAGGAACATTCTCTCCTGTTGAAGTTGGGCCCTGTCTCGCAGAAATAAACATTGACAGGGCCAGGTAGAGCAAACGGACAACTCGGACTTGGTGATTTAACACTATGAATTGGGAGAGTGAAGAGCTGGACTCCAGCCCCTGCAATGGTTATTCAATACAGTAATAGCTGACGGAGGGACCGAACGTCTCCCTTCCCAGGGAGGGCCCCAGCCCCTGCCCCGTTGTGCGCTGCCATGCATATTGCCCTTCCAGCCTCATTAGTGTTTCATCACTCTGATTAAAGTGGAGGAACTTTATCAGGAGGGTATGAGAGCCCCTGAAACAGCTTATAACTTGCTAGCTAAGAAAGGTTTCTGGAAGTTGCACGTTTGGGTCCCTGAAGAGCCAGAGGGAGCCAACCTGGGGAGTGGGTAATGCTGAATGGATGAACTGGCACCCCAAGCAGGAAAGAAGGTGCCCAAGCTCAGTTCAGAGCTTTGAAGTAAACCCTTATTCATTGCTTTGTCTTTAAAAGGAAGCAGTGACATACTTAGCTCCAGGGGACAGTGCAGTGCTGTCAGCCCTAAAAACCCCTCGCTGCAGCCCAAGGGGAGGGTACCCAGCCCCAGAGACAGCTGGGAGGCACCATCCCCAGGGCACAGGCAGCTCCCCGCTCACGTCCCTCTTCGTGCGCACCCACGCTCTGCAGGCACTCAGGATCTGGATCACATTAGCATGGCGAGGTGCCTTCTGCCTTTTCTGGGCTTGGCCATTGCTCCTATCATTATCTTTTCAAGGGTATCGGCTAATTTACCAAGTACTCTGTTTCCATGGACTTATGATAACAGTTTGTGAAAAGCAAACTAACAGACACTCAGGTTGCTAGGAAGCATTGGACCAAAAAAGGGACCTCATGCTAATAATAAACTGGAGAGACATTTTCTTTTCTTTGGTCAGCAACAAGCCCCAACATAGGAAGATTTTGAAGTACAGCTAACCTAGGTTTGAGTGGCAGGGGGGCAGGCGACATCCTAACCTTCCATCAGCCTCAGGATTCACAAACTCCAGTTAGTCTCTCTGAAACTCCTTAGGATAAATGTAGAGGGAAGGAGCTGAAACAGCAGGCCTCTGTAACTTGTGATTTCATGTTTCTTCCAGATGACTAATTTTTCACTGAAACAACTAGAAGAGTGCTCACGTGGGGATGTTTTCTTTCAGTGTATAGTAAACAACTATTGTTACATTAAACTGCAGGATACAGACCATTTTCAGATAAGAAGTCAGAATAATCCTGTGGAGGAACATGGGCTACTTCAACACATGTACCTGGAAAGATGTACAAGAGGCTCAAAGTGGGGGGTCCTTGCTAAGAAGAGGGAACCATACTGGCAAGCTGTTTCTACTGATGGACATCTACTGTAGGTGCCTTCCTTGCCTCAAAGCATAATGCTGTTTATCATAAATAATAATACCGGGGATAAACACAAGGAGGAGATTTCAAATTCAAGTAAACTTGTATATCAGTCCCAGAGGAAAGTTTTTAGCTGTTTTGGTAGAAGAAACATGGTGCTTGGCACAGGAAAGCCATCTCTCAGGTCCTTTAATTTGTTTGGTTCTTTTGGTGCTCTGATGAGAGAATATTCAGGCATGAGAAGACCACATATTGCAACAGCTTCTAACACAATGGAATTTTTTTGTGTAAGTCTAGAAGACTGCATTTAGTCGGAGCAGCTCTTTAAAGTTAAGATACAGAATTTAGAAAATACATACATTTACTTTTAATTTTTTTTCATTAATTAAATTGTCCTACAGAAAACTCCAAGCTAACTTTCCATCTACGCTGCTCAGATTGAGGATTCTTGAAAATAAACAGACTTTTCTGTCAATAAAGTGTCCCCAAGTACCTGATTCTCTAAACAGTAGGAGCAAAGAAGATAAATCAATGAAGAGACCACTTTTACAGCTTAGAAATACTCTCACGTTGAGAAACACAGAAGATTAGATATGTCGAGAGCTGTTTTTCCACACACATTTTCTCCAGTAGCAAAGCCTTCTTAGAGACTCCCTGATCGTCAAATCCATAGAACCACAGAACCATAGAACAGCCCAGGTTGGAAGAGACTTTAAAAGATCATCTAGTCCAACCTTTCATGGGAAAGGAAGCCTAGATGAGATAATCTAGCACCACGTCAAATCATATCTTGAAAACTTCCAGTGATGGGGACTCTATCACATCCATGGAAAGGTTGTTCCTGTGATTGGTTGTTCTCACTGTAAAAAATTTCTTTCTTATGTTGAGATGAAACCTCTCCCAGTGCAACTTGTACCTTTGTCTTCAACATGTGGCTATTTATGAAGAGAGAGCCTCCATCTTCTTTGTAGCTGCCCTTTAAGTACTGGAATACTGTGATTAAGTCCTCTCTGAGCCTTCTCTGGAAGAAAAGATCTAACTCCTTCAGTCTTTCCTCATAGGGGAGGTTCTCCAGCCCTTTGGTCACCTTCATGGTCCTCCTTTGAGCCATCTCTAGCCTGTCCATGTCTTTCTTGAATTGTGAGGACCAGAACTGGATACA
>NW_010307044.1:80158-87558 GCF_000700745.2 Antrostomus carolinensis | reverse complement strand
CTGCTGATAGAGGAACTGTAAAGTTGAACTGTATCTAAGCCTCATTTTATGCTTACTAGAGGTGCCAGATTCTAAAGGCTGATGACCTCATATCTTTACTATGTCTATGGAGAGGCTGAAGTGCCATGGATCACTGCTGTCCTGCACAGCTTTGCCTGCTCTCCTTTCATTCCTCTCTACTACTCAGTGATTAGTGCACTTACTTAAGATGTGGTGTCTGCGTTTCCCCAAGATACGAATTCCCTGAGACAATGCTCCCCTCCTCTCAGGAGTCCATGCTAGCTACCCAGCTGGAGGGCTGACGTGAGGCCACTCTTTGCAGTAGTGTGGCCTTACTGCAATACTCGCTTTTGGCAGAATAAAAGAGAAGGGCTTTCTTTTGCTCACTGACTTGAGCAGAGCAGGGATCTGAGTTCCAAACCCTACTTTATTACGTGCCTAGTAAAATATTTAAATGATATAGAAAGGTTGTAAAGAGGTCCCTGCATAAAATTGAAACCATTTAGGAAACAATAGCATGACTCCGCTGCTTGTAAAATAGTCCTGGTAGCCTAGCAACCAGATTCTTGGTCAATGGAGAGACTGTTACACAAGCGCGGTGTTCGGACGTGCTTCCTCCTCGTGCTCTGCCCTGCCAATTTACTACAGCCCTCTCTCCGCATTCCCACAGTCTTTGGCCTCTCCCATGAGACTGCTAACAAAACTCAGCACCCACTAAATGGGAAATTTTTACCACAGCCCATTTGTCACCTGGGAAATGGGACTGAGCTGATCAAACTTGGTTCATGTAAGGCATCTAGTAAATCGGAAAAAAATTTCAGTTGTATTCAAGATGGGCTGAATGGAGTCAAAGTGATCACTGTCAGATGAGAGTAAAATCCAGTTTAAGGTCTTTTGCCAGTACATCTCCTAAACTCTTCTCCTGAGTTTTGTTTGCGAGTAGTCTTCCTGCAAATTCATATTGTGTCTCTCTCTAAATCAGTTACCAGTAATTATTTCCTTCATAGCTCCATGTTTGGAGCCATCTAAAATACATCTAACTACATCAGAGCAATCTAAATAATTTAATAACATGGTGGCAATTAACTGAAAGACATTTTGAAAATTCAGAAGCAGGAGTAATATTTACAATGAATGCACTTATGCAACATTTGGAAGATTCGATATTTCCAGCTTTTGACTATTTCTTTTCTAGTTATCATGACACTTGTTATGCCTGCATAAGTGAAAGCACCAAGTAATAGAGGTTTAATACTTATGAACTCATATTTTTCTTGCCAGTGATTAATGGCAAGAAATAACTATCAAACCACATACAGGAACCTTTACTTCTACTCGTGTTGTTGTTACTTGCATTTCACACAGTTCAGGTTATTTATAGAGTAACAGCTGCTCTGTACTGCATCAGAAACTAGATAAGGTCACAGGTTCTCCATGTAATATACTGATGACTGATTTCCTAAATTCCAGTAGACTTTACAAATGTTTCACCTAGAGCTAACAAACATCACACTCAAGGTACTCTTCTGACGGAAATCAGGAGGATGTTCTCACACTGCTTTCTGTGCTATCCAGGACAAACTCATGCTGTGCCACTGCCAGGGCAGGAAGTAGACTTGCCTCTGAAAATAGTCTTGACTCTGGAAATAGTCTTGTCTCTGAAAATTCCCATTAGAGACCTCAGAGAATGAATACTGCATGTTCATTTTGTTTACTCTAATGAAGAAAGCATCTTCAGGCAGGTGTACTTGAAAAACTGTATCTGAAAAACTTTCTTAACACTAATTCACTAACTCGTGTTTAAACTCAGTAACTTCCCTTCTTTTCCTACCTTCAAATAATTAAAAGGAAAGTGCACCTTCTTGATTTTGTGTCACGATACTATGAATATAAATAAAGAAAGTAATAAAAATTACCCCTGCCTACTGCAATGACACTTTTGTTACAGGCCTGATTCCTCAAGCTATCCCTATCTACTGCTACAAGGACTAGGTAGCAATTTGTCTTCCAGGTCAGATGTATAGAATCATAGAATCATAGAATGGTTAGGATTGGAAGGGACCTTAAAGATCATCTAGTTCCAACCCCCCTGCCATCAGCAGGGACATCTTCCACTAGATCAAGTTGCTCAAAGCCTCATCTAGCCTGGCCTTAAACACTTCCAGGGAGGGGGCATCCACAACTTCCTTGGGCAACCTGTTCCAGTGTCCCACCACCCTCACAGTGAAAAACTTCTTCCTAATATCTAATCTAAACCTCCCCTCTTCCAGGTTAAACCCATTTCCCCTAGTTTTGTCATTAATTGCCCTTATGAAAAGTCCTTCCCCAGCTTTCTTGTAGGCCCCTTCAGGTACTGGAAGGCTGCTATAAGGTCTCCCCGGAGCCTTCTCTTTTCCAGGCTGAACAGCCCCAACTCTTTCAGCCTGTCTTCATAGGAGAGGTGCTCCAGCCCTCGGATCATCCTGGTGGCCCTTTGTACATAGTGTACAAAGTGTGCTTCGAAGCTGGGAAGTTAGATGTTCTAGTGCATATGACATCGTATGATGCTCCTTTTTGTTAAAAACTCAAGAAATCTTTTTCTCTCCTATACTAGATATCTGAAGTAGCCTCATTTGTATCACCCACTCAGTGATTCTAGCCATGCAAAATTCTGGCTAATGACATGTATACAGAGGTTTTCTTGCAAGGAAGATTCTATGTAGAGCAAAGTATTTTTCTTGCCTTCATCTTAGCTTTATTTCCTAATACTTGAAACTGTGGAGTTCACTTGCATTAATTTCTTTTTATGTTTCTGGACTTGGGTCTATGTACGTGCTTTACTTCAGAGGTAAAGAGGTGACTTCAGTGCTGAAAAATGACCAGCAGTGTTTTTGTATAAAAGTTTAATGAAATATATCTGGAAATGCAAGTGATCCCTCATGACTCTGGGGATATGAAACAGAATTGTCCTGTCTTCTCCCCACTGCGCAGAACTCTCTGGCCTTGTATGAAGCCTTTGGAGCTATACAGTATATCTAATTTTGTTGTGCGTTATCTTACAGTGATAACACAGAAAGTCCTTCTAAAATCAATATTGGAGGACAGGCACATGATAGACCAGCTCATCCCCTGCACAAACTCTCTGAAGTGGCTCCAGAAGAATTACATCAGAGATTCATTTGGCCTCCTATGTTTAAAAAAGTCCACACTAAAGATTGTAGAGCAGAGGAGAAGCAGCACTAAACAACACATTACTTCTTACAAGCAAGCTTCGAAACAGATCAAATGAGCACTTGAAGACATCTGTCTGTTATTTCCTGCCCACACAGCTTTGTTCTGCTTTATTGCCAGAGAGCTCCATGGATGATGTCACTTTTTTTCTGAAGAAAACAGGCCACCAGAGCCTTTCACTGACATAATTAATTATCTGTAGTCTGGGCCACAGCCAGAAAATTCCCATGGCAAAGCCCTGAGAAGTATTAACTCCACACTGCTTGATGTTTTCAGAATTATTAGGATCTGGGCTATCCAGTCTTGTCTTTTCACACTGAAAGAGTGCTTTGCTCGATATTTCCAAACTGTGGGGTAGTTACTGCAGCATATAGAATAGCAGTGTCACAATCCAGTCAGCACAGAGACACCAGTGTGAGGGGTCACTGTCAGTTATGCACATGAATCTGCATGTTGGGATATGCCTTACATGCTGCAGCAATGCATCACAATGGCCAACCCGCCGTTTTGGGTTCGCTATATATAGTCATATAGTTTATGTCTCAGCCAACATTAACTGTATAATAACATTCTGCACATGACTTGAAGGCCAGTAGCAAGCAGACACCACAGATTGATCCAACTAGCCAGCACAGAGGGGAAGGAACATCTGTTAAAACACCTTTTTGGACACCTGAGCAGGAAGAACCATTAACAACAGCGCACAAACTGTATTCACAGCTCATGGCTGGTATGTGGTTGCACGATGCAGTGTGCATCATCCTAATAAATGAGGTAGTTATCAAAGCAACTTTAGCTCTTTTCTCTGACCAGCACTAGTCACCACAATGCTTGCAAAGGCAGAGGAGAACTCCCTGGTTCAGGTACTCCAAATCAGACATGAAAACCCAAATGATTCAGTCCCTATTCTGGTTTATTCATGATAAGGAAACAATCTGCAGATTTCCATATCCCAGGTGAATGGCCGGTCATGAGCTACTATAGCAGTACAATAAGTCATCAAAATTGCAGCACATTTCCCACACATTGAGGTGTTCTTATATTTCTGGAGTCATGTAGTAAGCTGCGGTGTGGTTTTTTTTTGTAACCACAACTTAGTTTGTAATCAGTTAGCACCTCTTTAAAAAGAAAAAAAGGTGGCTAATGAAAGGGCAGTTACAGAAAAAGCATTTCTTTTCCTCTTTCTTGTGTTATCATCTGCCCCTTAATCTTATGCTAGCCAGTCTGGAGCTCCATGGACTTCTTTCTCATGGAGTTCATGGACTTCCTTCTCATGCTTCACACATAAAATCAACCTCACTGTGCTCCAATTTCCATTCCATAAATGAGAGAATACTTCATAGGAATGCTGTGAGATTTAATTCATAAGTATATATAAGATCTAGATACTAATGCTATAAATACTACAAAAAATATGGCACTCTGACATTAGTATAGTTGTTATCCTATTCATTTTCCCCCATTCCTTATATACTTTTAATTTCCTCCATGTTTATGTACTTTCTGTACTATCACTCAATTCGTTGAAATCTTTTGGAAACTAAAAAGTATCTTCATTAGACATGTAACTTGGCTTGTCTAAATGGCTCTTTGAAAGTGCTTCATTGACTGTATAAGGAACTGAAGCATGTGAAATTAGATGCTTTGATCTGAACTTCAGGGAGGCACTTGAAGCTCCTGGCATAAGTATCCCCTGTCCAGGAGGAACAAACCTGCCCTGGTATTTTTTTCTGGAGTGATCTAGCTGCCTCCTGTCAGGAATGAGCACGCATGGAGTGGGACAGAGTGAGAGACAAGCTGGTGCCAGCGGGGCCGTAGCTGTCAGAATGATGAAGTTTAGAGGAAATCCTTCCGCCTCCTCTGTGGAGACACCAGCATAACTTGGAGCTGGATACCAACAGACAAGTGTGTATACAAGTGTAATAAACTGTATACACAAATTTCTCTTGTCCAGGCTTTTTGTTGGCTTCAGCAAGCTGTTTTTTAGTGCTCCATGCTACATGGATGTGCATTCAAGTTACTGATGACTGATGAATGGGCAAGAACAGTAGGACTGCATCACAGCAAGCACTCACTAGCATAGCCAATTATTTGAACACAGGAGTTGTCAGAGGAAACAAGGGAAGTGGCACAAATTCTTAGAGTGAAGTAACTTAGAGAGGGTGGGCAATGAAAGGCACAGAGCGAGAGCTCCCGGCCATGCCCATGATGCCCTCACAGCCTCTTGCTGTCTCTGAAATCCCCCTGATCCTCCCCCATGTCCGTCCTTCTCCTCGCTCTCCCCAAGCCCCACTTGGACATCCTCTCTCCTCTCCATCCTCCCATTGTATTCGACTCTAAAGCCTTTCAAAATGCCATTTTGCCTGAACTGCTGAGACTGCTGAGACTGCCTGAGCCAATACTGGGGAAATGGGTTTTCATTATGAAGCAACTGCATCAATACTTCTGTTTCTGACTTGTTTAAACTTGAAGGTGACAAATGCCTGGAAGTTACCATGCAGCTGTACTTGGGTTAGTCATTTCCACTCATTTTGCTGGCATGGAAGACTGGATGCTAATTTTTTTTTTTGCAAAGAAAAACATCAATTTTCTGGATAAGAAATACTTTACTTGCAAAATCCAACCCATTCCTGTCTTAGGAGAGGTCTTTCCTTCGCAGTGTCTAAGCAGTGCATCATTTTGGGTGCTGGCTGTGCATAGCCCTCAGAAGTCACTGAACTCATTTTCTTTTGTCCATCATGCAAAATTCTATCCCAAAGTCAGCAATTTCATAAAGATGTGGCAAGACACACGGTGTTCAGTAGAGCCAGCAGTTTTCTATGTGAAAATGTTACATTTCTTTCATTTTAGTCAACCAATAGGTGGAGCCTTTAACCCTAGAAACAAGACACTTTCTCAGATAGCCATGTTCTCACAATTATTATATAAAGACTTGCATTTGCTTTTATTAAAGCTCATTTTGGATCGAAAATAATCCATTTTGTTCTCAAGAGCTTATCTGACCCTCAGCTGGAGAATAGGAGACACAAACTTAATAAATACACAACTAGGGCAGCAAAGTTAATAAAAATGGACTCAGCTACAACTGCAATGTTAAATTAACAACTGGTGACTCAGAGTACTGGACAGCATTATGACACATAACACATATGCTCATTGCAAGCTCTCCCAAGAATCCCAGATATTTTAAAGCCGGAGAGTCCATGCATCTAGTGTTTATTGCAAAAGGGTTGGCCGTGTCCCCTCCTGCAGAGTGAGCCTTCTCTCTAGAAAATGAGAAAAGATACAAGCTTTCTCATTACTGTTGCACTGAGTATACAATTTCTATTAAGCAAATTAAAAAAAAAAAAGATCAAATTACATCAGTTGATTAAAATTATCTGAAAAAATGACAAGGAAGGATCAGTTAAAGACATTGATCCCAGTGGGAACAAGACCAAAACTTAAAAGTTGATCAGGGGCAGTCCTTACTGTTCTGTTTTGGACAGAAGACCAAGAATTTTTTAAAAAAAACCTCAAGCTGCTCATACTCTTCCCTCTACTCTAAATGAGATGTTCAGATCTCAGCTCTCTGATCCATCTCAACAACGGATCAGAGACACCTGCCAATTATTCCTCTCTCTTTTGACCTTCCAAGCCTAAATAACATGATAGATGTAGCTCTGTTAAGTACAGCTCAGGCATTAACAGAGAAGGATGTTAAAATGTCTTTGTGAAAGAGGTTTTCAGCTTACAGCTGTCCAGTGACAGTGACATTTTATAGAGGATAATTACTTTGGAAAACATATAATTCTAAAGCAATTTTATTACCAAAGAGATGGCTATCATCACTATGGTTGATAGTACCTCCTCTGAAATTATCAGAGGGAGCAGGCATTTCCCTGAATAGCACAATTTAACTATATTTCAGTATGCCGTCTTATCTTTTCTCTCTCTCTCTCTCTCTCTCTCTCATAAAACAGCAGGGTCCTATTTTAAATTTCTCGATTTCTGGGACTTGCTAGACAAGCCCTGATTACCTCTTACGGTATCTCTTGCATTTTGCACAGCAAGGATTGCAAGCTACAGAAAAAAACATCCTATTATGGACAAAATTCATCTCTGGTTATAAATGATTCAATAAAAATAGAAGAAAGTGGTTTGAAGACTATCCTAACTTTTTTTTTTTCTTTTCTGTCCTGCAAAAGCCT